>NC_089313.1:16497074-16797074 GCF_036669915.1 Pocillopora verrucosa
TTGCTAGAGGTCAAGGGTATCTCCTTGTCGGCCAATTACTCGCAGAGGTATCTGTTTATCTGATTGTCCAAAGATAGTTTTGTTCTCATTTTCTCAGCCATCTCAAATTCTTGAAAAGTATTTGATTCTCAGAGATGAAATGTCAGTTAAGTCATTCGACTGCGTTTTTCAAGAGAATGGAGCAAAACTCGTGTATGTTAAGTGAGGATTGCAGAAAATATAATTGGCCAGATTACAAACAGTACATACTCTTAACGGAGAAGGGAGACTACCGCTTGGGAGGCTCGTATCATCGAGATGTCGGAATCGACACTGTTAAATAGCACCGACCTTCAAGGTCTTCAGGATTTACATCAACGGCTGGGGCAGACAATAGGAGAATTGCAGGAAAGGGAAAAGGCCAAGGAAGCAAAAGAAGCTCGCAACAGACTCGTGAAACGTTTGATTTCGAGTTTGATATGTTGGCCATGCGCTGGCTGTTGCTTTAAAGAAGGAGGATGGAAACGACGGGTTTGCTCATTATCCGTCGCTCTGATGTTTTACGGTGTAGTATTTACCGTTCTTGTGGCTACAGGAGGTATCCATTCGTCCCTTACTATTCTCATTGTCATACCAATATTGGTCACAGCAATCGGTGTACTTGTTGGAGTAGGATTATGTTGGAAAGAGAAGGATTGCTGTAAAAAAACGGGTCGTTGCGAAACTTCTTCCTCATCTCGTGTCCGTGGGTATTCTTATACTCCTCTAGACCAACCAGAACTCACATCTGTAGCTTAGGAAAAAGAGTAGTCGGTTATTAACCTTGGCACTTTTTAATTGGACGCTAAACTGAGGAATGCAACCTTAAAATAGATTTATGGTTTGGAGAACCACACTACACCCTAACATAAACAAGCCAAGAATAAAAGCGGACACCTACGGGACTCGAGCATTGGTCTGCTTAATAAAGTTTTCTTACATTGCAAAACCGTGGTAATAGTTAAACCACAGCTAGATTACAGTGAGTGATCAGGAACCTTTCGGATCTGTCATAATATAACGGGCTGGAAGAATCATGCCCGAATGCAAGGCTGCGTTCATTGTTTTAGATAAACTGGATGGTTAAAGATAAATTTGATCTAGGTCATCTCTGAATCTGGATAACTGAATCATTTTAGGTTTGAATACATCTTGTGAATTACATTCAATCACTTTCTTTGGATTAACATTGTCTAAAAAGAAGAAATTGGTTTTTGTTGCGATTTCTCGTTCTAGTAACGAAGGGTCGACACAAAAAGTTCATTATAAATGTGTTAGAACTCCAATAAACATAAAATCTTTACTGCATACAACAGGAGGGATTTTTTTTCCAAGTCTCTCTCTCTCTCACAGTTAACTAAAGGCTACTTCAAGCAACCGTATCCAAACCTCCCATGGGTTTTTTTTTCTACCCCTCCTCTACTATCGCACTACTAGTGAGCTTAGTTTTACGAACTTAACTCCTGGAACAGGTTTGGGAACCTACAACCAAAAGTTCAACATATTAGACTACCATCTAAAATGGTTGGTCCCATTCGACAGGCTGTTTCCAGTGTTGGTTATGGTTTGATTTACATTGATGTAAAAACGAAATGTAACTTTTTTGTCATGAGAGATTAACTCACAGGGACCCAAAGAGATCGAAACAATATGAACCCACTCCTTTCCAGTCCAGTAATGTTTTGATTCATTCTCTGGCATACATTTAAATCACTGAAATATTAAATAATCAAGAAACAGAAACACCAAATCAAGGGTAGTGTAATTCTACACCACCATAGCAGAATGGGAGGGGTGGGAGGGTTAATTAATGCCCACAGTCAGGCATAACCCATGAAAAGAGGCACTGGCTCTCTTTAGTACCATACAAAAAGGAATCTTGTGGATTGAGTCTTTCCCCTTTCAAAACTTCCCAAGTAGGCATTTATCATGTTCCCAACAATAAAAACAGAGAATTTTGTTTAAATTTTTATTGTCATCATCCATACCCAATGGGCTTACATCAGGGGGTTGTACAAAAATCTCCTCAAGCTACATAAATATAAGCCACATGTTGCAAATCTGACTTACTCAGACCAGCTCTATTTTATTGATGTTGCATGCACAGGTGTTCACTATCTTTTGTACAAAATGTAGACAATTTACCAGGGAAAATAAGACCCCCTCCCCCCCCTACAACAACAACTTTGTATGATGGAACAAAGCTCTGACATTTTTGGTACAAAAACAAGCATCTACCTCCTGTCTATCATTTCATATATTCCAGCAATAATCATTTCCAATTTCTTTCTACAACAATGTATAAAGTAATTCCAATGCAAGACCTATGATCACCAAACTGGTAACTAAGTCTTGACATAACACCAAATCTTCCTAAAGGAATACATACAAGATGTATGGAAAATCTGGGGTGATCTTGATGTTGAGTTTAGACAGATGATATTAAATCGTAAGAAAGTATTTAATCTTGTCTCTAAATGTTTGTCTGCATGTCACTGTACACATTGTAAGGATTACACTTGGAAGGGCTACCCATCATATGCATAATCGGCTTTATTATGCATGATAAGTTTACCATCCACAAAGTAGAAGCTGTCTGACTTAGTCTCAAATGGGTGGTTTACCATTTCTTGCACTGCAAACAAAATTTGACAAATCAGTATTCATCTCACTAATCAAAAATTCCCTTATCTACAACAACAATGTATGCTATTACCAACTTGTCTCTTAAGTAGTCAGACAATATCTGTAAACAGACTCCTGTTCCCAGCCACATGAACACCATTTTCAAACTCTCATAAGTGGAGTCATCATTCTTTAACCCTTTCCCCTAATGTAAAGCTAATTCACCAACCCAATGATCATACAATTCTCTCATGGCTTGTCCTAAGAATTTGGTATCAAAGTCTTTCTTTTTAGTAAAGGAATAAAAGTGGACAGTTTCTGGTTGGACAGTGACAGGTAGCATACTTTTACACATATTTTTTTTCTTTTTTTTCTGTCATCTTAAACTGCACAAAAAAACTTAGTTTATACCTAAAATCCTTGAGCATAAAAAGATTTAGAATGGTTTTTGGAAACAAAACAAAACCAGTATCAATTTTATGGTTATTTACAGTGCTTTCACTGCAACTTTATCTACTTGATTTTATTATTTTTATGATATACCCTTATTTGGGATATCCTATTAATGGTCTTTCTTTGTACAGGGAGGTGAATATATCAGTGTTTTTATCATCTGATGTATAACAAATTTCACATCAACAATGCAAATGTTATTCAGTCTTAAGGGGTTAAATTTCTCACTGCAATAAAAATTATTTAATAGCTTCTTAACTTATCTTTAATGGTAAGATCATCAATATTTTTCTGCCTTTCTGTTTTTGTACTGTCCCAAATAGAGAAAATACCACAGAACACAAAGGAAAGTTCTATCCCTTACCGCTGCTTCTCTAGGGTATAAATTATTTGATCGTGATTAATTTATACTTAACATGATATTGATTAAGTTGTAGATTCAAGATATCATCTAGACAACAACTTAATGTTAACATGATAATTTAAAAACAACCAAAAGATATTTCCCGATAGAGGAACAAGATGTTTTAAAAATCTTAAACTTCGCTCGCACTTCATGCAAAAAAAACTATTATTTAATAAGTATAAAAGTCAAAACATCGAGATAAGCGTAAAAAGTGTATGTGATGTCTGGCACGTCAGTGCTAGTTCCGCTGAATGAGGAAAACGATAAATCAAGCTTAAAAATATCTCAAAGACAACGGAGATATTGAGGTTAAAATGGCGAATGAGTAATTGTGCGGTTGAAACACAAGCAATTCTTCCAATTTGCCGAGTTCCCGTGTCAATTAGATTTTGGGAGGTACTACGACTCTAATTGAAAAGAAACATTCTAAACAAGAGAAACAAATAATCAGTTGAGTACTGACCTTCATCAATATCTAACGGTGGAAATTCGTAGATGTGTTCGCATGTATTCTTGCTATTTGGGATGCAAAATCCAAACTCAAAATCGAAGTTTTTTAACAGTCGATCTCTGAAGTAGTGCCGTTCTATCATACGAAAATTGTTGACGGGTTTGTCTCCTACGGTAAATTCGACTCTGAAAAAGAAAACATTGGATCCAAATTAGCAATGAGTCAGAACACAATTCGTGCAATCTAAAAATTATGGATTAGTAATTTTCAATAGAGAGACAACAACATGTCGATCTGAACATGCAATAGACAATTATGTTATACGTGCAACGAAGCTTATGGATACTATTAGTAAAAGTGTATCGGTCATCGATCAGTTGGAAATATAGGTAAGGTATTGGTACTAATTGAATTTATTAAAGCAGACAAAAGTCTACATCCAATAAAAGTAAAACTTACGTGGCTCCTACTGTTGTTAACTTCAGAAACTCTGGAGTAAACTTGTATCTTACGAAGCGACCGGCGTTAGGATCATCATCGTTGTCAATAATTTCGTCGTCGATGTTATCAGGTTTAGCTATCTCAAAAAGAACAGTCCCTGTTTCCATATCGCGAATTTTAAACCTGGTAAAATCGATGCTGTATATATTTGCACCAGGTTCGCAGAGGTAATCTGTAAATAACAGAGAGCAAGGAGAAGTACTTAGCACACAAACGACAATGAAGTTTCAAATCAGCAAAAAAATTCTTGCTCAGCATCCTTCGCTACAGTTTGGTAATTTGCGAGAGGATTGCTTTGGCTGCAAAATATAAACCACCTTCAACTTACTTTCCGTGCATTTTGTCAACTTCAGTACATCGTCCGGTGTTACGGTGTCCTTTTTAAGCAATTCTTCTTCAGTTATTGTCTTTTTCGCCTTCGACTGCCTTGCCAAAAATCCACCGCCTTTCTTCTTTGCTCGACCTGTATCCTCGTTCGAGTTGGAGGATCTTCCACTCATGATTATCAACAAAAGAAGATGTAAACTCTAGCAATAGCTTAGACAGTCCACTACGTTTGCTACGTGACTACGATGGGAAAGGGAAAACAAGGGACTCCGATGAAGACACGACCGACCAAGCGAAATGGCAAGGGAGCGATAATGCACTGTTCTTGGTCAGCAGCATCTGTTACCATGTAAACAGCGACGCAATAAACACAAGAAAGAGCGAGTTTTTGCTCGCTGCTCGACACGTCTCTTGTGTATGCGTCTCTTGTGTTTGCTTGTTTTTAATGACAGAATGGGAAAGAATGGCATAGTGTTTCTGTTTTTCTGTGGGAACAAGATACCTGTTTATCTTATTTCTACGGTAGAATGTAATTAATCAGGAACAAATCAAGTATGCGTACGGCTGACACCGGAAACGGAAAGGTCACTTTTTTTGTGAGTGACTCAGCGATTACCTTTCCGTGTATTTTTTTGTGGTTACTGCCTCCTACAGGAGGCGAAGTCACATATGTCGTCGAAATGGTTGAGTGAGTGTAACAATAAAATTCCGATCTTGAATCAATTTTGACCCGATGTTTCCCGGTGCTACTTATTGTTTGTATCTCACGGTGGTTCGACATTCGCACTCGATACACAGTTGAGTTATTTCCTTTTGTGATTTCTGGCTTATGGCCACTAGTAAATATGTTTTCAGTTCTCGCTGTGACACTACGGAAGACAGCAGAAGACAGTAAACATCTCATGATCATTTCAGGATTGTGCGCGATTGAAATTAAATCAAAACTTTTTCTTGCAGAAATATCTTATTGCATGTGATATTATGATCTGCACATTAAGGAAGCTTTGGGGACTTTTTTTTTCTCTGAAAAGAGAACACTTTTCTGTTTGAATTAGCGAATTACGCCGAAAAAGAGTCGCTAAATTTGCGAAGCGAGTAAGCCACAAAGTACGATACCTTGGGTTGTTTCACAGAGTGATGGAACGGAGGAACGGTGGGTTACTGGAACGACGTAATGTCTTAGACGCGGGATGCCTTTTTTTAATGAAATAAAACATCAAAAAATAAGAAAATTATGTATATTAAGAAGCGAAATTAAAAGAAGCATAGGTAATCACTGTTGGAGCCCAGAGCCCAAGGGAACCATGAGACTTTTGAGCTAACCCCTTAAATTATCATCATATTACAATTGTTATCATTATTATAATAGTTAATATCTTTATTTGTTGCCATTTAATTATTGGTTGGATATATATTAGACAACATATTTTTTAATCATCTTTATCATGAGGAACAGGGTACTCATAAATGTGTGGGATGCGGCAGGTGTTCTGTCTTCCATATGAAACAAATATTCTGCAACACTACCTTCTAGCGCCACTATATAACCTCTAGTTCTTTTCAGTGCTATAAAAATTGTGTTATAACAAGTAGCCACATGGAGTCTTTGATTGTCTATTTTTGTTATTTTGCTATTTGTGTTGAGGCACAAATTTAAATATTAGAAAATTTACGTCGTAGTTAATTTTGCAGTTTGCTTAGTATTCAATGTTTGCTCTATATGGTTTTACGATGGTAATTTTGTTCAGGTGTTACAACTGTCTTCCATCGCGTGGAATCAAATGGAATTGAAAGGAGGTTTCATGACCATTTCTGGAGAACAATTGGAGAAAACTGATAATTAATAATAATCAGTAACATTAGTTCCTTAAGATGTCATCAAAACGATAACAGTTATTAATCCTCTTACTTAAACACTCTCACGGAGCTAAACGATTTATATATGATTTACATATATCGCTGTTCTACTCTGTGAATGAAGGAGAAGTTCAGGCTCATTTCTTGACCCTTTACACCCTAACATCAGTATGCATATTCTCCATACTGTTCTCTATACATTTCCAAAGCTACTGGAAAGGAGAATTTGTTTTAAGACAATCAAGAGCTTCTTTGGTTGGTTGCTCCACGGGTGATATTGTAGGGAAAAATTACATGTAGATACCAGTAAAAGAGTAAACTGCGAACGGTCGAAACGTCAGCTTTAGCAGTTCTTCACGGTGGAACAATTTACATTATCAACTCAATTGATAAAACCAACGATGTTCTTCAAAGAACAGCAATATATAATAAGATTTTAAAAGAGAGGGAACCTACTCGACATTTTTTCATCTTGAGCTCAAAATTTAATTTATCGACACTACCAATTCAAACTCTTTCATCTTAGAGAACTTCTTAAAAATCAAGAAATTTAATGGAAATTTCCGCAGTTACTGAGTCATTACTCTCACGTAATGTTGACAGAAAACGAGAAAAAAAGTTTGTTATTAATCAACCATATACTCTTATCTAATAACCGAAATGTTTTTTAATTTTCTGTGGGTGTACCGTTCGCTGAGAGAAAGAAATCTGTAAGGGCTTGTATTTTGTCGCTGTTCTTAGTTACAACATATACAAAGAAACGCTTACATACTGTAGACTTCAAGGAAGCGAAGACGTCATATAAAGCTGGTCATAAGTTATCAACTATAAGAATTCGTAAAATAAGGTTTCACTACTTCTCTTTGATTTTTGTCATGCTGCATCGGTTTTTGGAAAATAACATTATATCTAAACAAAACAAAAAAAAATTACGCCTTGAACAAATACGTACATCCAAAAGTTGGCGGGAAATGATGCCGCGCCATGCCACGGAGCAGTCAGATTGCGCGCGAGACACGTTCAAGCTCTCCCTTTCAAATACTAATCTTTGAAACTTATCGTGTTCTCAAGAGTCTTCGTTTCTTTGGGTTACGAGTCGCATACTCGGTGCACGCAGTCTCTGTTAGCCAAGGGAACACTTCGAATTTTCAATGGCAAAGTCCCTCGTAATACTTAATTCAATTGGCTTCGGAGACAACATTGGCTGAACTTTAGCTTTGTCGCAAAGTAACAGAGTTGTCAAAACGTTTCTCCACCTGGATGGTGGATTTAACACTGGTAAGCAAGTAAATTTAAACGGAAATGTTCCTTAGCCAAATTAACAAATGACAAATAAGGTGAATAACATAATCAAAGACGTTTCGTAAATGGATCGACAAAGGTTTTAATGTTCTTTCCTGGTGTCTTTTTGTTGAATGTTGAAGCTAGCTACAAGTTAATAAAATTTCAACGTTTTATACAAAGTTATAGGAAACTTAATCAAAGTTTCCCAAGACACCACAGGTGTTTCGCTTATGTTTGTCACAAACTTAAACTAGCAGACTTCACTCATACAATATTCACGTTGTCACTAAGATGGCAGTGAGAGCCTTTGAACAGGCTCACGCCTGGGGGTCGATACAAAACAGAAATAGCGAAGGCCGAAGAAAAAAACTAGTCAATTGCGCCACTGTTTACAGGTTCTGACAAATAATCACAAGAGGCACCGAAAGAAAAAAAAAACAAAAAACAAAAGGAATCAAAAACAAACACACAGGCAGCTCTTTTGAGCAGGCAGACTTATAGAATATTAAAATTAAATTACTTCTTCCATATAAGAACCTGTTTCTTTTTTCCAAGCGAAATGGGTTCTCACATTTCAGGACATTAAATGCTAAATTAGAAAATGCAGCTTCCTAATCCACTAGGTTCTTGTTTGTGGGTGTTTACTGTACTACAAATATGTCTACCCGCTTCCCTTTCTCCTAAAATATGGCTAACGCAGTCTCTTGCAATCTCTCCTTTTACGTATGAAACAAGAGGACGAATCAAAGAAACTGGCATTAGAGTGCACTTCGATAGTGTAAGACAAAGCAAAGTAATCACAATAGCAGATGAGAGGACAGAAAGCATCCCAGGGGGCCTTTCTGAGCCAAGTCAAGATTTCAAATACACAAAGTTTTTAAAAAGCACGAGCAGAACTTCCACTTTCATTTGTTTCAGCACGTTCTTAGTCATCTTCCTCCTTATTTAAGTAGGATCTCTCAAGTTTCAAGCAACTCGCATGTAACCTTAATGTTCTGGTTATTTTCAGATTCTCTTTAGATTCCCGAAAACGAGAGAGATCTATAAATAACTAACAGAAATTACCACAAAAAATGAGGCGTGAAATAAGAAAGAGAATGGTAGCGTGACCATCTTGACGTACAAGAAATATAAGTAAAATAGTACAGTTAATTGTTAGTAAACGTGGGACTAAATTAGCCCCACTCCTTGCTCTATCGCGAGTAGAACTTGAGATGACGATCAAGACCAACAGACGCAACGAATGAGGCGTGTTTGCCAAATTTCACTCCTGTCGTCACATCAGAGTGTTCTGTAAAAGAATAAAAAATAAAATACTGCGATCACCTCAGATATAGAAGGAGTTCGTAGAATGCTTTTCGATTAGCTTCTGAAAAGCAGAAGCAAAGCCATCACAACGGCCGGTAGTTCTACTCAGAACATGGGAAAATATCACAAAGGGCCAATGGGAAACAAGATTCTTTTCTTAGCTCTGTGATTGGTCATGAAAACTCATGCCACCCTACCAACCAATCAAATGCAAAACTAAAATCAGCTGCTACTAAATCAGGTAATTTAGTGTTAACAACTGGGTTGAAAACGTAAATTAGCCACCGTAAAGGTAAAAAAGCTGACGTTTCGAGTGTTAGCCCTTCGTCAATCGCTCCGAAGAAGGGCTAACGCTCGAAACGTCAGCTTTTTTACCCTTTACGGTGGCTAATTTACGTTTTCAACCCAGTTGTTGACACTAAATTACCTGCTATGCTCTCCCACCGACGCAGCACCACAGTTTCTTTAGAAACTTACCCCTTTATTCATTTGCTACTAAATCACACGCGTTCTTCCCCGCTAAAAGCCGTTTACACGAACTGTCGGAGCGATTGGGAAAGGACTAACGCTCGAAAAGTCAGCTTTAGAAACTCTACACGAAGGCCAAAATACATCATCGATTTAGTTGTTTTAAAAACCAAATTATCATGTTATAGCCCCGCCGACGCAGCACTTCAGTTTATTTGGAAACTTACCCCCTTTATTCTTACCCAGATTGGATAGAATGGGTAATATACTGAGCCTCAATTTGATTGAAAGGCTGTTAGAACCTTCAATAACAGGTTTTTTTGTTTCCGTTTTACCTATCCTTTTATATTGAATGAAAGGAAGACACGGAAAATTTACCTGCAAATGACTTTATCATCTCCCACTGTTTGACGAGATAGATCCTAAAAAAAAATAATACAAAAAATGAAATAGAAAAACAAAATTGAATGCTTGTCGCCAATCTTGAGAAAATCGAATCGAACAAGCACAAGATGACATGAGATGAATTACAGTCAGTTTAAATTACTTAAGCAAAGCAAGACAAAACTAGCATTCCTAATATCTAAAGTGTACATAAATAGCATCAACAAACACTATTTTAAAAAATTAGCTGAATTATATGCGAATTTTAATTGTTCTCCTTTGTGATTTTTTAATTGTTCTCACTTGTGATCTTTTGATCTTTAATTTGTTTCTTTATCATATTAAAAAAATAGATTACAAGCTGCAATGGGTCTGTACAGAAATACGTCACGATGACGTCAAAATATGGGCGGAACATCAGAGACACTATCGGCTGCGCCTCGTGTTCTCACCACATTTTGATGTAATCCGTTATCTTTTTACTGAATGGACACACAGCAGGTTTTGTATTTTTGTAATAAACATATCCGACTTACTGAACTTCGGAACCACCCACGGCTAAATATGTACCACTCTGATCAAAACTGAGTGTTTTAACCTGTAAAATAAAGACACAGGCATCACTTCAAGGATTCAAAAAAACGGGCGGGATAAGGTATCACATCCATTTAACAAATTCTGCGTCATCCATTAGCCGAAACATCAAGGTCCAGCCTGTTTGCTAAAGTTTTGTGAAAAAAATCAACCCATTTCGCAGAAATTTAATAAATACTTAGTTTTATCACTCTTAGCTGTCTCACTCAAGTTGGATTGTCTCGCGGGAGATCGCAAAAAATCTCACCCCAGGTTTCCCGAAGAACCGATCATATTTTTTTCCACAGAACGGCCTCAGTCCCGGCGCTCTTCATTCGCCTGAAAGAGCTGATTCTTGCTTGTGGCTAAGGTCCAGTGAGTTATACCCTTTCACGTGTTATCAATTCCTTCATCAACAATATCGCCAGGCACTCAAAACCCCAACAAACCTCTTGAGTATTTTACACGAAAAAGTGAAAACGGACTGCCCTTTTCATAGAACAGGACCAGAGTGTCCAGAACTAGTTTAATCTGTTTTCATAAATTATCTTTTCCGTGTTCTGTTACGACCAGGATGGTCCAATTTTTTGCCCCTTGTGAGAAATAAAATGTGGCTTAGCTGTGTTTACTCTATTTATACCTCAAATCTATCTTCAAGCGTTATGGTTTTGAAGTTTTTCAGTTTGCGCAAATCCCACAGTTTTACAACTGAGTCGTCCGCAGATGTAGCTAGGTAGTAACTGCAATATAACAGACAGCTGTTAAAACAACCAAAAAAAAGCACAAAAAGGAAACTGAAGACAAAACTAAAGACGAACAATCAAAGCGAAATTTTGAATATCTACCCATTTTCAGAGAAGGAAATATCAGTAATTGGTCCGGAATGTCCTGGAAATTTAGCCACATTAGCACCTTCCTTGAGATCCCAGATCTTTATCACACTGTTAGCAAAAGAGAACAAAAAGTCAGCAAATATTGTGACAACAACACTGACCAGAAGTTTGGCTTTACTGTTTTACAAATAATAAAAGAAAGTTGTCATGATCACTTTTCCCTCGCATCATACATACATGACCACACATTCTGCTTTACATTTCCCCCTTAATATTTTACTTATCCTCCTGACGCGTTCATAATGTAAGAAGAAATGAGACATTAATCAACAAACCTGTCAGTGGTTCCAGTACCAAAAATAAGACCGTCAGGATGAAACTGAGCACATGTCAATCCTGAGGTTAGTAGAAAAACAACATGTTAATGACTCCTAGGGAAGGTTTATGGGAAGTCACTGTGGTATTACTAGAGGTATGAAAAAAAAAAAAAAAAAACCAAAGCAAAGAGAATCAAACACAATTAAAAATCTTGTAATTACCTTGATTGATGTTAGGATCTGATAAACACCTGGTGAGGACATGGCCAGTTCTAAGATCAGAGAAAGCCCAATACTGATCTGTTGAGCAGCTAAGGAGGTAGTCACCTAAAGAAAAAAAATAAGGCACATTGGTGATAGTGTTTGAGTAATTTTAATAAACCATGTGCACTTTAAGTGATTACAATTGTCAAGAAAATATACTCTCATTATTTTGAGTCACGATGAAGAAACAAATCAGGCCTGAAAAGGTTTATTTACTCAATAGAGCAATTTTCAATTGAATGTCAAAAGTAATTTGGAATTGTTTTAGTTTTGCTCTACTTTGCTCTGTGATTTGCCCAGAAAACTAGCATCACTTTCTCAACCAATCAGATGTAAAACTAAAACCAATCAAGCCTTAGTTGCCCACATTTTTCCTTACACTTCTGGCTTAGTTTTTTTTTTTAACCCTTTAACTCCCATGAGTGACCAAGACTGAATTTCTCCTTACAATACCAATACAAAATGAAGCAGAAAAGTGATGAGAACAAAGAAAAATATCAATTTAGGGATTGTAAGTTGATCCAATAACAAATTCTCCAAACTGACATCACAAGAACTGTATGGCAGACAGTAAGGAGGATTACTAATGAGATCTTGGGAGTTAAAGGGTTAATTTGAAATCTCATTGGCTCTTAGAGGTATTTTCCTTTATACTGATTGATTTACTTTGGTTTTGGTTTTAAACACTCAATTGAAAAATATTCAGTACTAACAAATCTAGTATGTATACTAAGTCTAACATAATCAACAGATTTTATGGCAAGTAACAAATGAAAGATACCTGTTGCATGGAGACTAAGCCCAGTAACAGCTTGATCATGTGCCTGAAAAAAAAAACCAGAATACTAAGTGTCCAGGATGGAATTCTTCACTCCAAAAGGGCAAACAAAGTGATGAACATTCTAGATTTACCAAGTGGTTTTATGAGACTGGTTATTATAGAATGACAGTTAAGTCTGACATTTACAGTGGACAGGATCCTTTCATGATAGGGAAAATTTCAAGAATATTATCAGCACAACTACTATTAGCTCATGCAGTTGAACAAATCAGTTTTTTTTTGAGAAGAAAAACTTTCAAACATAAAAGAGCCTATTTATGACATCAGTACCTTAACAGTGTGTAAGCATGAAGCCTGTGGAATGGACCACACCCTGATGGTCGTATCTGCCGATCCAGTGAAACCAAGATCCTGAAACAAATATTGACATCATTTTCAAAGTCACATAGAGTATGACATAACCAAAAATATCAGATTCTTTATGGATAGAGATTCATCACTCTGCATGGAATTGACTGGCAAACACCTATCTCACCTCGTGTGGATGATACACAACATTTGTAACCTTCTTCGTGTGGCCTTTGAGAGTTGCAATGACCTAAAGACAAGATGGTAATTGAAAAGGTTATGATTGTTGTTGTCAGGTTGGTGGGAGTCTTACCCATTTGGTTGCATCATTGTTGGAAATTACAGTTGCATTGATGAAAAATTGAGTTAAGGATGTTTTGTAGAGGGTTGTATTTAATGTTTATGTCAAGGTTATACCTAAACAGATTCAAATTGTACCTGTTCTGAGTCACGATAGAACACCACTGCATTTTTGTCCAGGCCACCTGATGAAAGAGAAAATAGTGACACACTTGTCAACAGCTGTTTCTGTTATTTAATACCTGAAATCTTCACTTTCATTACCCTTTCCATCCAGATATGATTAATATAAAACTTCCCCTTACATTATCAACATATTGTGACAATACCTGATGATTAGAAGAAAAGCAATCCCCAACTGGGGGAAAACAAATCAATCCAACACAAACTTCTCTAAACCAACATTCAAGTTTCATTGAAAAATTCAATACAGACCTGTAATGACTCTGGATGTATCTGCAGCAAATAAATCCAAAGCTAAGATTCCAGGATTGCTTGCACTGTGTAAGCCCTAAAATAAGCATTGAAGCCATAATGTTAAAAATAATATATCACCTACTGCACATATTTTCCAGTAACTTATATGAGTAGAAGGCTTTGGGCAGAGTCAATGGGCTGTCTCACAGCCTTACATGATAACTTGGATTACACCACATGAAACCAAAGTATGTTTTTTATTGTGTTTGTGGGGGGAAGAAAATTTTAAGTAGCCTTATCATTGCTTGGTCTAAAAAAACTGTTGCAAGCTTCTCAATGGATGCCAGTTTAAAAACCAGTTCTGAATTTTCTCCATATTTGAAACAAGTTCCAAGAAACAGCTTTGATTTCTGGGCTCTCTGCATCATTTATCATTGTTCTTCTTTGTCCTGATTGGCTGATGTAATTACTAATAGGTTTTGGCTTAGAGAAAATTGTTTGAAATACTCAAATTGTTAAGTATGCTTTAAGCACTTTGGTTTAAGTACATTATCTTTCTATTTTCTCACTCTTTTATTCTATAAAAAAGGTGTCAATTTTGAATGCCAACTTACTGCATGTGAGGAGATTGGTTTGTAAGATTGTATCTCATCTGTTGTACTCAAGTCCTCTGGAACCTTCTTGCCTCTCTGAAAAGGATAACGGAGAACACAAAATGAGATAACCACTTCACCAAAGTAGTTGACAGCACTTGTCTACATATCACTGATAGTCACCACACAAAATTTGCTAGAGAAGCATTTCATGACAGCGTTTTCTTAGGAAGGTGATTTCTACTGATAGGTAGATGGTAATGGATTTCAACTTTGCCATTCAATCTGTACAATCTTCTTGGCTACATAATCATACTATACCATTCCTTGACTCCTCATATCCCAACCTTTGTCTCTAGAGTTTAGTAACTATATGATTGTCAGAACAGCCACAAAGCTCATACCTTCTTACGTTCAGCTGTGAGGAGAGTGGCTTTGTCTTGCAACTAAAATGAGAACAATAACACAAAATTTATGGTGTCATTTCATAATGCTCAGGGCAGTAATACTTTTGAGGCCTTATCTGTCTATTGAAAAGCTTAAGATTACTATAACACATAATCAAAATGCATAACTAACCAACACAAGTTTAAATAGATCATTTTTTGCTGCTTTTGGCACATTAACAAATTACCCACCCAGTTTCTCAATATTTCATGTCATCAAGCTTGAAAAATATTATCCAGGCCCAATCGTAAAATATTTACAATAACTTACTTTCTGCAGGACTTCTTCTGTCATTCCTTCTTCTTCACCAGGCTGAAGAGAAAAATTCTAGGCTTAGCTAATAAAAGGTTCTTGCAATCAGTTTACAGGGAAATGTGTGGCTGCTGGAGGGTACGATTAACGATCAGATCTTGGGAGTCAGAGGGTTAAGAGTTTAAAATCTTAAAAATGAAAAGAGATTTCACACACACATATCTTGAAAGTTTGAGTTTGACTTACCTGAGCCGATACATCCATAGCTTCCTCCATCTGAAACAAAAGGCAAAATATGTGTTACCAGTTTAGTTAAAGTTCTAAATAGACACATGCTTGCTTGTTTTTCCACGGAAAAAAAGTTATTGAAAAATCTCTGACTGGATTTGCTCTCTACAATACCTGCACTGGAACAGCTGAAGGAACAGCCACAGCCATACCAGCTTGTGGTTTGAGAGTTGCCAAAGCTGGGGACAAAAAGAGCAGAGTAAGTAACAATGCATTACAATTTTTCTAAATCAATAATTGTAAGATGTATTAGTGGAATACCTTCACGAGCTGCAGTGACTTCCTTTGTCAACCGAGCAATGACACGACAAGCAGCATCATGCTGGTAGAGAGCATGAGACAACTCTGGAACAAACATTAAAAAATCATGTCAATGAAAACAGTTATCTGGAATTCATGCCAAGCTCATTCTGAGAAATGACAGGCCACAATAATCTGACCACTCACAAATGCTACCTTTTTCCCATACTTACCATCCATTGTTTCATAGTATAGAAGTATGAAGTAACAGTTACCTTGTCGGGCAGTCTGAAGTTGCTGACGTAATGTAAAACTTTGCAACATGCAGGCATCCTAGAAACAAAAAAAAAAACATGAATTTGAGGTGTAAATTTTATTTTGAAGATGTTTTCTTTTGTGATGTTTCACCAAGTACTGACTTAAACAGTGTATTTAGGATGCAGTTATACATTTCAGTATTTCTAATCACCAAGAAGGCTATGTGTATAGCAATACAATAACTCTTCAGAACACACAACTTTTACTGTAAAAGTGAATAATTGCAAGCTCTTTATGATAATCTAAAGATTCACTAACGAATGAATTAATGAACCCAAAAGATTTTCAGTCTGTTACAGTTAAACTTATTTTCTTTACCATTGTCAGTATCTGTTAGGGAATTTGATAAAGAAAAGATCCTCTGACTCATGATGCACTTAACAGGTGCACCAGACATAGGTGATTACCACCTCTGAGCATTCAAGTTTAATGCATTTTGCTGAAATTCTTCCTTCCTTACCCATTCATCCTGAAGTGCTTTCAGAATAGCAGGAATACTTGTTGCTGATGGTGGTCTAGGTTTGATCAATGAATTGACTGAAACAAAATTACAAGGTAAACAAGATAAAATAATACAATATGCTATTAAATTTAAAATTTAAGACCTTTTGAGCAAAACAATCATAACACAAGTATTCTTACAGCATTGTGGAAAAAAGTACACCATAGTAAAACCCCAGCTGAATGAAACTTCTCAAAGAATCAAACAGTTTTACATAATGAGGTTACGAAAGTGGAAACTAAATAAGTGGAAAAATCTTCCTCCGTGAAATGATGTTACTTTAATATGTTGTAAATTACCTTTTATATCAATCAGCTGCTCTTCTGAAAGCTGTTCACCACTTATTGGATCAGTGCCATTTTCCGCAATATACTTTTCAATAAGCCTCCTCTCAAACACGCAGTTAGAAGATGGTGACACACATGGGTGATCAGGAACTTCATTGCTGACTACAAATTGGCAAGGTTTATATAACATTTACTTCTTTAACTTCACTTCAACAAGACTGCCAGTTGTGTTTAATGAAGATTGCAAAGAAAAATTCTGCAATCTACAGTGACTTATCTCACAACTTTGTTTGCCTGTTTTAAACTTACTAAGAGGCCGTTTTCGACATACCCTTCGGTAGTAACAAGCAAAAAGAGGATATAGAGGTAAAATTATCATAATATTTTATGGCACTGATCATCAAGTTAAACCTTGATCGCAATCTAGACTAAGAATTTTTTTCATTCAAATAAGTAGTAAGTTATTATAGCCTCCTTTGCATTAACTGGGTACAAAGTTAATCAACTTTAAGAAGATTATCAGATTTCTGACAGTACGTACAGAAAGGATCAAATTAGCTAGGGCTCACTTCGCACGATCGAGCTTTAACAAGACTCTGAATCCGACAAGCTGACAGTGTAGTGCCGTGAAAACGTGGATTTAAGTGCTTGTGCCTTAACGTTACATCCGAAAACGACATTTCATTCAATCCACGCTAAGCAAAATTACTACGAGTACACCGGCGAAAACAAACATGACATTAGTTTGAATTTCGACATAGCACATCATAACGCACAATAATCAAGGTATAATGCAAAGATAATCAATTAATGTATGTTTGGGAAGTAGGAATTTTAAGATCGAATACGTTTTGAAGCGGTTTTCTAAGGGATTAAGAGAAACTTACTTGAACAGAAGAGCGCCATCTTGTTTCCTTGCAAGCATGTGCAACACCAAAGGACTATGGGATATTACTTAGTCGCCCCAGTCGCGCCAGAGTTCACAGGCAGCCTATCTCATCTCTCACGATGTTGGAAGGAATACCACCATTAATCAAAGTTGGTGATCCTTTCTAAATTTTTAAAAACATTTTTTTGAGTCCTCAGGTTCCCCATAAATCTTAAGAGTCCTATTTTCATGAAACAAGATTACCAGGTACATCATTCCTTCTCAAAAAGTACATAGGTTAAGCACTCCTAAGTTCTTTTAAGTAGAAGCCTGCAGTGTGAGCAGTAATTGAATGTTTTTCTCCTAGCGCTTTAATGTGAATCTTAACATCAGAATGTCTCAAGTTACATATTCTTAACAGTGGATCAAGAGTCTGTGTACCAATCCAAAATCATGATTTTCCTGACTTTTTGTGAAAGGCCTGATGGGCGTGGCTGAAGTCAGACATATTTGACTGATGACAAGAAATTAGTTAACATGGGAGACCAATTTCCAAGAAAACTCTCCAAATCAGATTCTCATTTTCATGTTTTATAATAATGAGAATAGTATCTGACTTATTCTACAGCCTATTTTGACCTGATTTTTTGATAAAATGAAAATAAATCTACTTCTCAAAGTGATAACCTTATTTATATTTTCTGTCAAAAATAAATTTTGCCTTTGGTCTCCAAATCTTGGACAGTTTTTAATAAAAATGCTAAGAAATTTGTGTCCTTCACAGAATTCCTCACCACCTAACAGAGGAAAAAAAGAACTTCACAAACCAGTCAGATAAAGAAGCAGTGTCTTTATTCCTTTAACACAACATCAAGCAGGTAAGGATGTCAACATCCTCATCCCCTCAAGTTGTTCATATTCTCACCACAAAATTCAAGTCACATTTTCAGTTTTTATATCATAACAGTTTTATGCTACAAGTGTATTCACAGTTTCTATCTATAATGCAATTACCAATTATCTATGTTGGCTATCATCCCTGTATACACATAACTGTACATCTGTACATTTAAGATTTTTACAAACCTTTGCTAAAAAGCTAAAAACTTTTGGCAAGTGACAAGAAAACCTTTACATGAAAAATAAGAACAATCTAAAGTACACATTTAATCACTCTGTCCCTATCATTGGAGACATGCGTCAACTCTTCAATCCTCCATTATATATAATATTGAACCATATAATATTATCTCTCAACAAATCATAAGACTACTTCACTTAAAACATTATAATAACAGAAAAGGGCTCATAGAATTGAAACATATACACACTATTTACATTAAAATGTACATGCTATTTTTCAAAACAAATGACTCGAGGCTTGTTGTGTTGATCAAAAAATTGTGATATATACAAATATAATACAGTTGAATTATTTATTCTGGTCCATTTTGTTGAGATTGCTGCTTATGCCGCCACCCTTTTTCAGGTGAACTCAATGGTGACACAATAATTTTTCCTACATCCTCTACTGCTGTAGACCCATCTGTGTAAATTGTTGCAGGAACCCCCTGGGAGGAATGCCCCCTGTTCATTTGGACCCTTCCTGTGTAAGGAGTCTTGGGTGTTGTAGCTAGTCTTTCATTTGCAGAAATCGGTGGTAAAGGTTCTGGTGCAGCCCTAACCACTACCTGTGGGTCTGGTCTTGTTCCAGTTCTCAGGAACTCTACATAATCATCAGGAAACGGTCTTTCCCTTCCTGCAGAACGCTGCAAACCTTTTGAAATTCCTAGTCCTGGTCTTGAAGGAGAAGAAGCTCGCTTTGGACGCAAGGGCATGCCTTTGGTTGATTTCACAGGTGCTACATTCAGTTGGATTTCATTTGGTGAGGCTTGGATTCCAACAGCTCTTGAAGTCTTCATCTTAGTGCCTAATGACTGAGGAACAGGAGACGTAGTAGACCTGCGATATCTTCGCTGAACATTGGAAGGAGTACCCTCTCTTGGTGGAACAGGTGTTCTTGAAGATGTTCCACTTGAGATATCTGTGTGGGATGATCCATTTTCCACTGCAGTATTACCTTCTATTCTTGCTTCTCGTGACTCCTTAGAGACTTCGGTGATGTTTTTCCCAGTTGAAGGCTGATTTTGATGATTTCTTCCAGATTGTCGTATTTTGCTATTGTGAAGTTGAGAGGTCAGATATGCTATAGTGTCTGATTTCTTTTCAAGTTCCTTTAACACAGCAATCAGATTAGATTCTTTTTCAGATAAATCCTTGACATACTTTTGATCCAGTGTTTTCAGCTGAGCTTCCAGAACCACAATTCTTTTGTTCTTCTTTTCAATAATTCCCTTTAACTCAATGTTCTCAGTCTTGAACTCAGCCAGTACTTTTTGTGACTCATCTACAGTGTGTTTTACTTGAGCTGCAAAATTAAGTAAAGGAAAAAATATAAACATGTTTTTTCCCATCTTTCCTGAATCTCTGAGAGGAAAGAAATTATATTGGTGAAATGATTATGCACAATGTTAGTCTTGAATTTCCCTGTGGCAAACCACCTTTGAACCCAAAAGATTTAGTGGCATGACAGGTACAACTGCAAGTATGGGATGATGTCAAACACTACTGATTCTCAAAGATTGGGCATTTGCCCAATAAAGGGGTGAAATTTGCAACCCATGGTAGAATCCAATTTTAAACCAAATTTTCGCATACTTTCAAAGCCCACTTTTAAAAAAATAACATATTACGAGAACTGCATCTTAAGGAACTTCACCATATTGCTGGTATTTTATCGACAGAAGATCAAAACTGGGTGAGATTATAAACTAGAAAGAAATGGCATAATAATGAAGCAAAATAATAAAAGACAGAGCCATCAGTGACAAATTTACCGGCAAATCTGTCAATTTACAGAGTCTCTTATCTGACCTTACCAACAGAAATTGAGAAATGTCACATAACAAGTGTTGCAAATATTAATTCAACCAATGAGACGAGATTATGCGGTAAAATTAACAGGGTAAATTCTTACAAAAGTAGTTTTCACTCAAAAATAATTTATAAGACCAAGCCAAGAGATAACATCTGTTCTGTTCTATATAAACACAGACGACTGTTAGTTGGATAGATATTACATACCTTCCTCGTCATTTGCAGTTGTAGCGTTCATAGCCAGTTTGAAAGTTAGTTCTGTAAGAAAATAAAATGTTATTCCCACGAAATCAGGTGTTAACTTTACCATATTAACGATATCTACCTCCACATTTCTTTTGAAGCTTATTGATCTCCGCATAGAGTCCCTGTAATGTTTTTGCGTGTTCTTGTTGCATAAAGAGGAGAGAACTTTCAGCATTTTGAAGCTGTACACGAGCCTGAGCTAGCGTCCCAGTCATTCCTATAGTCCTGTCGGTGTTTAGCTGCGATCAAACGGATATAACAGCACGTCAATCCACCCTTTCACTTTCGTTGACCATCAATTCCAAGATGGCTGCTTCCCCGTTGCCACGAGCAGCAGAACAAATATTTCCTGACAAAACCGGTTTGGTTTCGTCACAAATATTCTTACGTCATGGGTCAATAAAAGACCTGACTTCATTGGCTATCAAGATGTAAGCTGAGCCAATCAAAGATACTAATCCATTGTAAAGGAATAATTGAGTCGCGATTCCCAAACTAACAGTTTGGTAGCGCGAAAAGAAGAACTAGATTTATTTCGATTTTTAATATATTCAAATCTGTCCTAAACTCTCTGTTTGTTTTGTGGGATGAGTTCTACCTCCCAGAAAAGCGGTGTGGTAGTTTGGGAGTGGGAGGAAAGACAGGGTCTCTGGATTCCTTACCAAGCAGATGTTGTTGAATACTTGGAAAAGAAGTATTTGAGGTTAAAGCAAAGGGTATCCAAAAAGTCCACCGTAAGTTTGGGAAAACACTTCTTTGGTTTACTCTCCTATGAAGTTGATCTTGTAAATATGGAACAGCAAAGAACGGAAACAGGTGAGAGCTCACGTGGTATACTTGTTCTTTTAAAATTTCGCCAATTTCCTGAACGAAGGTTAACGAACCCAAGAGCTGCTCATCTCGGAAACCGGAAGTAAATTGAAGCTCAGCTTACAAACTTTGGCTGAGTCACATAAAATTGTAATTTTGGATGAGACCCTTCACCCTTAAGTGCTGTCAGTACGGTGCAAAACGAAAGGAAAAAATGAGACATTAAGGGGGAGTGGGGGCAGATTATCATGGACAAGATGTTGTTCTGTTTGTTTACACACAAGACTTGGAACTATTCCTTTAAAGTGTGCCTCGCTTTCCATGAAGTTGGTAGAAATCTTCAGGCCAATTTCGAATGTGGAAGTTTCTAATGAATTATGTAATAACTTCCTCATAAAAATGGGAAATAGTTGTGGAACGAATTTTTGGTTTGCAGTTATTTAGTAGTGAAAGATTTTCCAACTTAAAAAGCCAAAAGACAAGATAGAGAAAGAGGCTTCCAGAGGAATTGTGTACAAGATCAAATGTAAAGATTGTAATTGTGTTTATGTTGGTCAGACATCATGCACACTAAAAGCATGCATGAAAGAACACAGAAAGGCTATAGCAACATTGGATGAAAACTCTTTGTTGGTCAAACACCATATGCTTCACAGTCACCAAATGGATTTGGAGACTGCTGAAATTGTTGACAGGTCATTGGCGTGGCAACAAAGACCAATTCTTGAACCTTGGCATTTCATGTGAGACAGAAACACTATAAACAAACACATAATGCTACCAAACATATACAATAACATTAAGAATTTTTAGAGCCATTAAAAGTACCGTAGAGACTATTGTTACACTTAAAAATTCCTTCAAGATTTAGCTTTATCACACATCGTGGACATATACCAAGCAGGACGCCGTTAGACATTTGCATTTTTATCTTTGCTGAAGAAGGCAACAGTAGTAGCTGAAAGGTTCAGAACAATATATTTTTTAGCCAGTGTCAACTTTTTTTTATTCTTTTTATCAAAATTTTTATTCAGTAGTAATCATGATAAAATTATTTGAATGTAGGGGACTAAAGATGGCAGTCTTGTTGGTGATTTTAGCTGACTAATAGCTCTAATACACAGCTCTGCCCCCACAGTACCACCCCTAAACCAGAGGTTAAACCCTTCACACTGCAACATCAGTATCTTTTTTCTCTTATACTATACATTTCCTCTGGTACTGACAAGGAAAATTCATGTAGGTTGGCGATCATTTCCTTTAACCTTATGATCTTCATCAACAATTCAGCAGTATTACTGTAAGGAGAAATTAGATGCTCGTCACTCTTAAGGTCTAAAAGGAGTTCAGACTAATACCCAATCCAAGGGGAGCAATAGTACTCTCAGTGGATCATGCCACAAAAACTGGGAAAAAGCCTTGGCAGTCACCTCATTCAACAATTCTATATATTTGAATTCCAGGGAGATTAAGAAAGGTCAGGAGAAATGTTTATCAAAGCAACTCAGTACCAGGATGTGGAATAAGATGGGAGTGGTATAATGATATAGTTTGGGTTGCATATGACATTCCAACATCAGAAGTAATTGAACAAGCATACAAGTCTAATATGCCAACATTGGATTTGTCACACACACCTGTTGCAATTCCAAATTATGTGTACTTTCGAGGGCATATCATAAAACAGGTCAATAAACATACACATTTTGAAAGAGATGTGAAGAGATTAACACACCAGAAGTATCCAAAGGATACCCTGGCCTTGAAAACTACTGGGGCATCCACTAACAGCAGAGGGAATACCTTGACCTCCATGAATGGCCGGTCGGCCTCTAAGCATACCACACCTTCAAAATCCACTGTTTCAAGCACAAGACAAAGTGTGAAAACCAGTGGTACTGTGAAGAGAATGAAGAAGATGAAAGTTGAAGATTCTCAAGGTAAAGAAATCAGCCTTTGCTATAATTTTTATTTTTTCACTTGATTTCTATGATTACTTCCACCCAGGTTTTTGTGGAGTTGGGGCTAAGCCTAATGCATTAACCCTGTCAGTCTTGTGCTCTAAATTTCAATTCTCTATACTATCTCCTGTATATTTCGAAAGATTTTATTTCTGAGAATTTTGTGTTGAATCAGACAGTGTCTGCTCAAAACTTTATTGATTTGTAAGGAGAAATTCCGTTTTAGTCACACCAAAATGTTGTGGGAGTTAATTAGTTAGTAAGCCCTCAGAGGACTTATTGATTTCCATTTACCTCTAAAGATGGGGGTTTATCAGTGGGGGTGGGAGCTGCACCTTATTTAAACCTCGTTGATGAGGGCATAAGTCCAAGAAATAGATGACTAATTGATGCAAGGATCAGTTACATGAAATACTCTAATGCCCCTTTCAGAAGGTTTATCTTTTTCCACAACCTCCTGACAGGAACTTATCAGAGTGTGGGGCTCTTAACCCTTTAACCGTTAAGGTCTGATTGTTAATTCTCCCCTCCAGCTGTTACACATTTCCTTGTAAATAAGTTATGAGAATTTGGTGTTTGATCAAGTTAACAACTTCTACCTGATATATTTGAGTATTCTCATAACCTGTTTGCTGGATAGTGCATGGATATTGTAGGGAGAAGTTACTTGTTAATCACTTCTGGCAGTTAAACTCATAGATGGGAGCTAAAATGAAAGTAATTGACAATTACAGGGTTTGAGTACTACTCTTCATGGACACTTAAAGGTGGTGTGGGGTTATTTGAAAGTTTTTTACTTCTTTCTCCAGATGTTGGTGCAACAGCTGCGGATCCCCTTTCTGAATTCTGTAATGACTTAGCAACAGCTCCAGATGAGGTATTTAACAATTAGTTGTACTAGAGTGTAGCTGTTAATTTTTTCAACAATCTATTTGCCCATCCATTTTTGGTAGAATCCAATTTTCTTATCATTACTTTGCATTGAAGTTTAATTTTTTGTTTGGTAATACAGGTTTTCTTCTACTTTTTGTTATCTACAGGATTGTGCTATTTGTTTTGAAAAGCTCTGCAATGTCTCCTCATTTGACGACGAAACTGAAGACAGTGGAAAAGCACAATCTTCAAATATCAAAGAGTTGAGCCAGTGCAAACATGCATTTCATGCCTCTTGTCTCCAAGCAATGTATGACAGTGGACCCAAAGTAAGATAGGGAGATATATCACTCACAGTGCTTCCATTTTATAGTTATATACTCCATTGTTTTTGAATTACAATTGGGAATAGTCTCTCTAGACCATTTTATTTTCTCTCTTTAACTAAGCCTAATTATGTCTGGTGCTTTCAATAAGACCCAGTACCTGCTAAAGCTCCTGCAGATATTCTTTTGTGAATTGCTGGGTATAAGTCAAATTTACAGAACCAAAAAAATTAATTAAGTAACAGAAAAAAATTGGCGGTCAATTTAGTATTGGAGTACACATCTTATTTATTTTCAAATTCTGAGGTCTTTGATTGTTTGATTTGTTCTGTTCACAGGTGGTTTTCTGTTTCTGCTTGTTTCATGTGTTCAAAAGGATCAATTGGTCAATGTTGAAGACTAATAAAGAGTGGCCAAACCAGTTAGATTTGTTGTCTGAGAACTGATTATGCCTTGTAAGTTTTTTTTTTTTTTTAATTTTTTTTAAACTTTTTTTTTTACCTTTAATCATAGGATGGAAGTCTGCAGTGCCCGACTTGTAAAGCAATTCACGGCATTAAACATGGTAATCAGCCTGAAGATGGTGTTATGGATGTCACTTACTCGCAAAGAAGCCTTCCAGGCCATGCTGACTGTGGAATGATCACAATTATATATGACTTCTGCAGTGGAATACAGGTATTATTATTATTATTATTTATTTTTTATTATTATTATTTTACCCCTTTTAATCTGTGATTGTCTATTCATCTGGTCTTTCCTTGTGACAGTTTGTATTAACTTTTTAATCGAATTCCAATTTTCAATAATCATTGTCATCTTGGGAAATATCACAACTGCCTGAAATGCAGGAAAATGCAGTTGGCCAAGATGTTTTAATCCTTTAACTACCATGAGTGACTAACACAGAATTTTTCCTTATAATGTCAATACAATATCAAGTGGACAAGTGATGAGTGATGAGAATAAAGAAAAATATCAATTAGGGGATTAAAAGTTGATCCAATATTAAATTCTCCAAACTAACATCACAAGAGCTGTATTGCCGATGGTTAGGAGAATTACTAATGAGATATTGGGAGTTTAAAGGTTAATTTTGATTGGTTGGGAAAGTGGAGCAAATTTTTTAGAACAATCACCAAATGAAGTAAAGAAAAACCAAAGACATTCCAAATTACTTTTGACACTCAATTGAAAATTGTTCCATATTTTTTATTGATTGTTTTGTTAATCATAGGGACCAGAACATCCTAATCCTGGGAAAACATACAGTGCAAGAGGATTCCCACGAACATGTTACTTGCCAGATAACGAGAAGGGGAAAAAGGTAGTTTGCCTAACATATTCATGCATGTGCTCTGTTGCAGTCTGTATACATCTGAAATATAACACTGGACCTGAAATAATGCAAAATGTGTCTTTAGAGAGCACTAGTTCAAATTTAATCAAATTGAAACTTTTTTGGACAGGTGTTAAAGCTCTTGAGGAAAGCTTGGAAAAGAAGATTAATTTTCACTATTGGTACTTCCTCGACAACTGGAGAAGATGGTACAGTTGTTTGGAATGAAATCCACCACAAAACAGAACCATTTTCAAACCATATGGGACATGGCTTTCCAGACCCAAACTATCTGGACAATGTTCTTGCAGAGCTGGCAGCACAGGGTGTCAAAGATGATGTAGAAGTCACTGTAATATAATACTAAGTAACATACTACAAATTGTGTGTGTAGTCTTGTCAAACTTTGATTTTCTTAATATAAACAAATAATTGTTGTTGGAAAAATAGCTGTGTTCTGGTTATGAATCAATTTTTTCCCTCTGTTTTGTTTCTAATATTGTTATAACTATCGGTGATAGGTAATATATTAACTGATTTTGTAACCAATGTATGGGTAACAGGGTAAGTTAGTATCATCAACAGAATTGATAACAAAATTGGCCTCTGTAAAGAGTTTTAAAGCTGTGAGATAGTTTTTAGTAATTTGGGTGGAATTAACCTTGGGGAAAAAACATAACTTTTGAGGGACAGAGATAGCCCACTCTTTTTGCAGGAAGTTAATGTTATAATTTTATTATGGTTTAACCCTTTCTATCTTAACATCAGTATACATATTCTCCATACCGTTCTTTATACATTTCCTATGGTGCTGACAAGGAGAATTTGTTTAACAATCAAAAGCTTCTACAGATGGAGATCATTTCATTTATTCCATGACCATACTGTTTGATTCAGGAGTGATATTGTAGGAAGAAATTAGATGCTAGTCACTCTTAGGTTTCAACAGTTTAACATCTTTGAAAACAATTTCATTTTATTTTTCTCTGATTTATAATTATTAACATAATTGCAATATACGTAATGTGCTTTGAAAAATTTTTAAATCAATAAGGCATTAGAACCACAACATATAGTATTCCCTTTGTGACTGGTAAGAATGAAAAAGGATGTTTGTCTACTAATCATGACTACAGATTTGAGCCCTACTTTTTTGGTATTTTCTTAAAATGAATCAGTCATGCATATAGCACCTGGGAAAGATTGAGTAATTTATTTGAAGTAGGAAATAATAATTATAGTGGAAATAGGTAACAAACATAATACCTAATTGAAAAAACATATTGTCAAGTTTTACTATATTGTGTCTTTTTTTCCCCTTGGAACACTATGGAAAACACTACATACCAAAGAAATAAAATTCTGGTTGAGACAATTTCAGTCATCAATTTTTTTTCTGAGGTGTATTCTCAATATCAGCTCAAAGGGACTGAGAAAGTCGGACCTTTTGAAAGGAAATACCTCTGGTTAAAACTTCATTTAAAAGACTAAAGAAAACCAGTAGTGTACCACTCCAAAATAGAGTTGCAGATTAATTGATGCTCCTAATTTAAACATGGAAACTTAATTTTTTAATGGCCCTTTCGGTATTTCATTTTAAATGAAACCAACAATTGTGACGTGGAAAAGTTATGGTATGTCTGCAACGTGTGAACGCGGTGGGAACATGAATGCAAGTGCTTCCTTTTCCACTGCTGTGATCTCTGGATGCCATAGGTCTACCATGAGAACAACTCTTTCACTGTCCACGCCTTTGTGCCACGCTTCATGAAGAAAAGAATCGTCAAACAGCAAAAGTTCTCTTTCATTCCACATTCTTTCTTGGCCGTTCACACACAAGCGACAATTGTTCGGAACATAGAGAGGCAAATGACACCTTATCCTGCAATTTGTAGGGCCGTAGTGAGCAGTTATGTGTGTTCCAGCTCGAACAACTGAAAACAATGCATTACCAAATGAGCAACCTTCTATAATCAATTCTACGGATTCGATGATCTCTACGCTTAGCGGGCACTTCCTGCAGTTGTTAACAACTCTTTCCCCTTGATTTATCAAGTGATATACTAACCAGTCCCCTTCGGGTGTTGAATTCTTTACCCATCCCTCATCACTTGCGTTAAATCGGATTTGGTTGAATTCTGACCGTATCATTTCAAAGTTCTCGGAGCAGACCAAAGTTGTTAGTTGATCTGAGAGGAAGTCATGCCAAGGTCTGCCAGACAATCCGTATAGATAAAACACTGTGGGTTTTTGTGCAGATGAGAAATTATTCCTCTTCTTTTGTGTCCTGTTGTATTCGACTGCTTTGTACAGGCGATCAAGTTCACCCTTGTCCGATTTTACCCGTGCAAACTCGTCCAGTTTTGTCAACAATAGTTCAGCTGTTTCCGACGGCGATTTTGTTAACTTGTGAGAGCATCGGAGGCATTCCGAAGATCGACAAAAATTTGTATCAACTAAGTTTGATATATGGCTATCCCTTTCGTAACTGAAAAATTTGGTCAAAATTGTTGCAGTAAATAGCACAGCTACAGCTACCAGTCCTTTAAAGATAAAATTGAATACAAAGGAAGAGATTTGCCAAAGATGCTCTTCTTCGTCCGCCATGTTTTTTTTGAAAGAAGTGTAGTACCAGTCTCTTCGCTGAAATCAATTGACCAACGCAGTTACGCATTTGGCAAGTTAACATCACAACTCTTGCGATCTGTGGTTCCACATGTTTAAGATTTATTTCGATGGACCTTAAAATAAATGTGTGAGACCTTCCCTATTTTTTATAATCGCTCTGTAACAAAAGATTCCTAATCGCAAGTATTTATCTTGCGCTCAACTGCTCAGTTTCTCCGTTTCTTTAACGGCGAGCGATTGGAAAGGCAGATCCAACCATTGAATTGGGAGGCCACTTATTGTCATCTCAAACTATGCGGTTAAGACTTGAAGTAAGTGCTTGTGCTCAGAGAAATATTCTCCAGTTGCAGCTGCCATAACCATCACAAAATGTTATTACCTGTAACTCCCTAATTAGCAAAAAGCGCGCGCATTTAGGGTCATTTATTACGTCGTTAATAAGAAGCGAAATCTCCAATGATTTAGAGGTTGTCACCATGACATATTATCAACAATTTGTTTGACGGCGAGCTGAATTCGAGTTACTTTAAACCCATGGATGAAGGTCATACGTCTTTTGTGCTCCATGATATGCCAGATTCCATAATATTACAGATATTCTGTCAATTTACGATCAAAGAACGCCTTTTGTTGCGACGAGTATGTTGGAGGTGGCACCACCTTTTGAAGGACTACAGCGTGTGGAGGAGTATCGATCTTAGTGAGGACTGCTCCCTATCGAGTAAGGTCAATAAAACCATCCTGGAAGGTTGGATCACAGCCTGGGGTAAGACTATTCAGCATATGGATGTTAGCGACTGCAGGTGGCTTACAGATCTCGTTATTCAAAAAGTCGCGCAAAATTGTGCGAATCTCCGTGACTTAAACGTGGAAGGCTGCTTCCAAGTATCCGACACAGGAATGAACGCGATAGCCTCAAACTGCAAGCGCTTAAAGAAGCTAAACGTTTTTCTTAGCGGGGTGTCGGAACAAGGTTTTGAGAGATTTTTAAAGCAGTGCCCAAACTTAGAGGATGTTAAGTTGGGGAGTAGAGGAAATTGCAATCGTATGATAGTGTCTGTGTGTAGTAGTGTGAAAGATTTAAAAGCAATCTCCATTCATGATGTTATCCCGTTTGACGAGGGCGAACCAGTGGTAGATGACCTTTCGCTGTGGAGGCTATGCACTTGTTTCCCAGGGTTGACAGCCATTGATCTTACGTGGTGTTGTTTCATCACTGATGATGCTTTATTTGCACTTCCGTTTTGCTGTCCAAATCTCAAGTCTCTCACTTTTCGGGAATGTCATCAAATTTCAGACCGCGGAGTTCGTGCCGTGTTCCAAGTTTGCCATTTAACCTTGTCAAAAGTACACCTGGAACGTCTTTACAGCATCACAGACGTTCTTACTCTCTCACCGGAAGACCTTAAACCTTTTCCTAATCTGTCATACCTTAAACTGATCGACACATCTATTTCCGACATCGGCGTCGCGAAGATTGCCGAGAAAAGCCCGAACTTACAAACTCTCATTGTTGGAGAGCATTGTTTTAATCCATACAACATCCATGGTGGTTTTATTCCCACCATCGCAGAAACTTGTCAAAAGTTGAGACGATTCAAATTATATTCAGGAAGAATGAAGGACAATTATTTGATTGCTATTGGCGAAAATATACCTTTTATAACCGACCTCTATCTCGGCGATTGTCGTGACTGTACATCTCAAGGGTTAGAGAGGATAATTTTGCGCTGCCGCTGGTTGCAAATATTGCACATTCTAAACTGTTCCCATGTAACCAATAAGACACTGGTTCTTATCTCGCGGAACTTGACGGATCTCAGAGAATTAGAGATTCTAAATTGTAGGAGTATCACCACATTAGATGTTCTAGGACTCAAACAAAAGTTACCAAGGTGCGACGTCCGGTATTAACTGTGAGTGGATAGCACTAAACTCCAAAGATGAATGCTTCGTATTTGCCTCTTATTCATTCGAAGAAGATTTGCAAGGAAAATTTTGGGTTCCATCGAAGCATTCTTTGTCACCCAAGTTAGCACTCTTGTGTTGCGCGTGTGAGTGAAACAATATCCTAATTCATCCAAGAAGCGGCCCAGAAGAGTTGTACGTCGATTACAGTGTGTGGAAGAGATATCGAGAATCATGTACCCTCAGATTTTCTGAGTTAATGCATTGTCATGGTAAACTACGAACAGTTTTCTAAGAGTAAATAAGAAGTGGCAAGATTTTCATCAGGGGTATGCGCCTTAAGTCTTTCTTTGTTCTAAAGATATCACTTCCCTTTATATTGGAAGCAAACGACCCAATTTGAAAGACTTCATCGAACTAAAGTTATACTTCACTTCTATAATTAAACTTTTTTGGCGGTCTCAGTCTTAGTTACCGGACCGACCTCTACTATGTGGTTTTAAGAATGGACAGCTACTCCCAAGATCTGAAGCTGACTAATTCTCCATTCGGAAGTTCAATCGCTTTCTGTGGACCTTATTCAGGTATCAAATACAAGCAAGATATGTTTTCAATTATAATGACTTTAATTAAATATTTGCTTCCAATTCCACAATAAAAAATATATTACAAATTTCTTTGAAATTGTCATATTTATAATTATTCTATAAATTATTCTGTTAAATATACAATGTACACACGAATTTCTCTATTCAGTCAAAACACTCTTATCTCAAAGCTAAAACAGAAAAAGATGGAGAAAGGTTCAAAGCTTTGAAAGATAAATCTGTGGCCTTTTAAAAACACGATCCACCATAGCACTGGCTTCAATAGCACAGCCCCATGAGAAAGTCACACCCGAGCCCCCATGTCCATAGTTGTGCAGAAGAGAAGGACACACAGGATCCCACTCCAGACGAACGTTACCATGGCGAGCAGGACGCAGGCCTACCAACACTTCCTCTACATCATCGTCTCCATAGTTACGGAGGGGTGGATAGAACTCCTTTACTTTCTCAAACATTTTTCTGATTGGTAAATAATCAAGTGTCAGATCTCTGTCCCACTGATGAGGTTGTACCATTCCACCTAGCCACAATTTGTCGTCACCTCTCGGTAGAATGAACACGAAGCTTTGTCCTTCTTTATCTGACTCATCGAACTCCTTGATTATAGAGATGCACATGGAGTGATTGAGTTTGGGCATCAAACTACCGTCGTTTCTCACTTTAAGAATCACCCCTGGAATGACAAAATGTAAAGAGTTATCAGTAATCGAGGCCAAAACCCAATTCTTATCAATTACAATCGGCCCACATAGGATGCCCAACATATATGATTTAGTAGGACATACACAAGTTATTTACCTCTTAGGGGGTAGACATCTTCATCTCCTGCCAGTTCTTTGGCGTTAAGTCCGGAGCAGTTGAAGATCAGCTGAGCTTTGTATTTCTTTTTCAAGTCTTCTGCCTGATCCCTCAACAATCCGTGAATCTCATCGTGTACAAAGCGACAGCCTTTGTCACGACACTGTTTGTAAAGCCACTGCATGTAGGTGACTGTGTCAACCATGGGAGCCATATGTTGATATGCGTCCACAACACCAGTGTCTGTGTTCACACCTGAAGGAGAAAAAAAGCGCCCTATTAATTTAATGGTCTGTTTAGATGCCTTGCATATCTACTTCGTTTGAAAAAAAAAAAGATTCAGAATAGTGAGAAAATGTTTGCTATGATCTAACTTACCAGTTTCATCGATGAGTTTGGCGTCATGGCGAAATCCTGGCAAATGATTGAGCTCATTCATCTTTTCTAACTGTTGAGGCAGATTATTCACCTAAAGAAAGAGAGAGAAAGAGTAAGATCGAGAGAACTATTCAGATTTATCAGAGTCTAATAGTAACAATAATAACAAGACGATACGACGGATAAGAATATGCGGCAAATGTGGAGTTACCTTGTCCTTAAAGTAGAATATAGATTGTCTGAGGAAAGCTCCAGTTTCCTTCGAGTTCATAGCCAACTCCATGAACTTGGCATAGCCATCCATGCACCAAACCTTGGCTCTCTCCAGTGACTTTTCATTTGTGTGTCGCCCACAGACCGCTGGAGGCCACTCCCATAGAGCGCCAGCGATCTCAGAAGTGATGCGTTTACCGGAGGAGACTGGGGAGGCGTACTCCTTTGCTAAAACTGTCACTTTGTACCTATGAACGGTGAATGATTTAACAACATTAAAGAACATTTTCATTGCATCTTTATTTAAAAAAAGCCGCCTAAAGAATCGTCCCTATTTACTGTCTAAGAGTGGACAGGTTTAAAACCAAATTCTGTTTGTATAAAATGTGGATTTACTTCATTTTTTTTCCACTATGAGAATTCTTTGCAAGAAATGGAATGGCAGTATTTCGTAATCGGATTTGAACGCTGGCTTTTTTCCACTTGGAAATTAACTGTAGCCGTATTCACCAGCCTGTTTTGAGATCTTAGAAATCATCCTAAATAGCTGTGCGAATTGCACAAAGCCAGTAGCATTTATAAATATTTTTCTTTTTCTGAGCTCTGTGCTTCATGTTGTCAGTGATGGCTGCAGAGACAAATTTTGTCGCGTTTTTGCCGAAAAATCAGGAACCAAGCTTTCGTAACATGAAAGCCGCAAAAGTTCGCGGAAATGTCGCATATGCCTCGCATGATTGGGCTTTCACTTTCCGCTTTTGTCGCTGATCTTGTATAATCTTTTAATAGCCGGAAAAAATTTAGTCTAATTTTCAACTTACCCTTTATTCAACAACTGCAGAGCACTGGTCATTCCAACAACTCCGCCTCCAATAATTAACACACGAGGAGCTTTCTGAGAGTTCTAGAATCCAAGGGAGAAAATTCAGAAAATAGTTTCTTTCTTTATCTCCGTCAGGGCGGGATGTCTCGGTGGTTGATGTGCATTTTCAATGTAAAAAGTATTAATCTGATATGTTCTCCTAAATTTTCTTCATTTTTATCGAGTATTGACTAAGAACAATCATTTACCCTAATACAAAACAGTTCCTCGAAAAAATCAGATCACATACAGGTAATTCATCTTTTTTCCCGTAAATTCGTGCTCATATGTTAGAATCCTTACCTTGAGTTTCCTTGTGTTGTCTAAAGTTCTTCCAAACTGGAGAGCCATAGTCTTAAAGGTTGCTTCTAGAAGTTAAGATTACTTCTCAGGTATGTCTTCAGTGCTTTCTGTTTTCTAGAGTCTTCAAGCTAATGTTGTCCCTTTTGCCGACATTTTTCCCATTTTATAGCCATTTCAAACAAGGTGATATTAAAAATTCGGAAACAGGACAATTGTTCTTCCTTAATGACTGACGTCAGTGATTCATGAGGAATATTTGATGGGCAACATGTACTGAACTGACGCAAACTAACTTACGCGACAGTCACGTTCACTAATGAAAAATTACCTCTATCGTTTTTTCGCGCTCGTTAACGCCTGGGCGCAATTTTAAGTCGCTTTAGATGACAGATTCTTCTGATCAAATCATAGATGATGTACATAACGTGTTTATATTTGCGAAATTCATGTTAGCCAAAATCGGCGAATCCACACGTATTCCGTCAAAGCATGTCTTGGACAGTTTGACAATTAATCCCCCCTTGATGGATGATAAAATGTTTATCTCTGTATCCAATGCATTATTTCCTCCCACAGACTGCTAAGCAAACGGAGTGGAAGAACGTGACTGACCGACTGGCCGGTTTTTCCTAATTGCCACGTCCATGGCAACAGACGTGACAGTCACACAGCACAGAGGTCACGGATTGCAAGTCACGTAATCAAGTATTACCTACAACGTCAGAAACGAGTTCTTTTGCTTAAATTGTTGTTTTTCATTCCACTTTATACGGCCTTAGACCCTTTAAAAGAAGGAAAATACCGAACAAGATCACATCGAGAGTTCAAACTATTCAAAGCTTTCAAGTTGAAGTTGGTGACTTGAGCCAAAAGCAGAACAAATTGATTTAGTATTCGTGATTGAGTGATAAATTTCCGGCTGATTGACGGCAAAACGTGTTCATAGATTTTTCCTCCGGCAATCTATCGTTCGCAAAAAGGTACACATTGCGTATTTTTTTTCTACCCTAAAAAAAGAAAATTAACAGTCCGGATATACAAGGAAACTTTATTCACTCTTTGTTATTGTCCTTTCAAAAAATCTTTAATTATTTTGACATCTTTACATACTATTGTCACCGGGTGACGTGAGTGTTATCACAGCTTAACTTGCCTCATGTAAATGACAAAGCAGTTTGATGTTTTTATTTTTTTCTGTGTCTAAGAGATTGGATAAATTCCTCAATCGCTATATGTGACGTTTAATATTCTGATTGTAAGAGAAATAGCTCATTGGAACATCCTGATATTAATCAACGTGGCATTCTCATCTATGTTTTATTTTTGCATGCGTTACGTCTTACTTCCTTTAGCAAATGGCCCCGAGTTGGGTAGCTGTGTAGCTCTCAGCATGGAGTAGCGAATAGCTTAGAACACAATTTTTTTAACAATTTGAAAAAGCCGTAACTTAATTCAGGGACCGAAAAGCTTTTCAGGTAATTCCAATTGAGACCCAGGTTGGTCCAGCTAAAAGAGTCAGAATATTTGTCTTTGCTGTTAAGTTAAGACTCTGACGTAGTGTCAAATCTTTCCAAATGCTACCTGTTTTCACGCCCGAACACGGAGCCACTTACAATATAACAATTATCCGCTTTTGAGTCTATAGGTTTGCGACTATGCTCTTGTCAGAGAACCAAGACTATAATATAACAAAACACTCGCGCATGAAAAGCCGAGCAAAATTAGACAGAATATTACGCCTTAAGGAACCAAACAATATCCAACAATTTTGATTCCTTGGAGGACAATAGCAATGACTACAACGGCAATGACGACTTAAGAGATTTGTAGCAGTAAATGACGAATAAAATGTAGAAAAAAATTCAGTCTAAATAGTGATGAAAACCCTAAATTGGTAGGACTGTATGCCCCATAAAAATTTTAAACCAGGTCTTTAGATTTAAAATAACTTTTGCGTGGTGCTTAATTTGAGTATAATTTCATTTTAATCCTTATATTCTTCAAGTCACGAAAGCGTTTTTTTGCTAACCCAACGGTCTAAAAAGTACAAGAGATTTTGGTTTTGCCTTATACAATGGGCTAGGCTGTACGCAAGCTGGCAGTAAACCAATTGATTTTTTGCTCCACTGTTGGCATCTAATCAATCCGCTAACAACAGATTTTCAAGAAGCATACTTAATTAATAAGCCCCCGTTCAAACTGGGCCCACGCACCTACATTTTATCACTTGCGTGTTCATATATCAGTAACTTCTATATGATTAGTGATGAGAATTCGGAAATGCAGATGGTGGAGGCGGTTTTTTCACGTTTTCTTCCAGTAAAATGCTATTTTTCTTTTTCTTTTTATTTTCGAGCGTTACACACGGAAATGAACTCATGACCTGTAACAGTTTACCAACTTATGTTTTTTTGTCTAGTCTCCACAGAAGAACAGCAAACTCCTTTTGACGCTATAAAGTAAACCTAGTGATCGTTCGCTCTGAGTCGAGTATACCTGATGTGTCAATTTAAGGTCGTTTGACTCACCGCCTCTTGTTGGGTGGGTTTACTTCCGATGATTTAAATTAGCAGTTTGACGACACGTTTTCTATTGATCGATATGGGCCAGATTCATTGAGGCAAAACGGGCTGTATCTAACGATTTGATTGCGAGCCATCTTAGATCAAATTTGCCTCAAACTTGATAGGCAATTTCATTACGCCCCTCAAAATCTTTTCCCAACACAGGAATACTAAAAACTCATTGCCCGGAAAGCTGTCGCAGCCGGACAGCCTTTGCTCCAGGTTATCAAGCAACGTTCGTGCTGGGTGCCTAATGTCATGCGTAATGCATAAATACGTGACTGGTGTATTGTGTGACAACAAGTCTGTTGCTATGGGCGAATAGCGTCTTCGAGGAGTCCACGTGGAAATGACGGGTCTGTCAGTAAGTCACGTTCTCAAATTAACGTTTTCTGAGAATTTTTGAGTGAAAGTAACATATCGAGAGAATATACATAGATGATAATTTCGTCCCCAATCCAGAGAGACTGAGTCGTTAATGTGTCGGTAGTTACCTAAGGCTTCTTTGCGAAAAAGTCACGTATTAGATACCTGCGACTTTGAAGATTTTAGCTGTCAGACAGTCCCCTCTCTCCCCTCCCCCCTCCTTAAAAAGAAAAAACAACAGCAACAGCTTTATATATAACTTAATTCAAAATACCTCCGATAGACACCGAACCTCTTTCCCACAAGAAACAGCTTACATCAATACATGTACTTTTTGACCTTTTTTCCAACTTTTTTTAATGTGTGTACAGTAAACGTGACTTTGCCTATTATATGAGTTTGTCTGCGTCAGCACATGTTGCCCAGTCATGCATATTGACGTCACGCGTTCATAGAGAAAGGATTGCTCTATTTCCGAATTTTTCGATGCCCCCTTGTGTGACATGTCTATAAAACGGAGAATACATTTGCAAGTGAATCAGATCAGCTTGAAGACTCACGGAACAAAACTATAAGGGCTTGAAGACTCAAGGAACAGAACTATAAGTGCTTGAAGACTAAATGTTCACCGAAAACATGCCTGTTTTACAGTTTGGAACAACCTTGGACACCTCCAAAAAACTAAAAGTAAGAATTCTTAATCTTGTTAACTCGCAATGGAAAATATTTTAATCAAGCTTTCAGTGTCATTTGTGATTGTTGGTTCTCAGTAAAGTTTCCGACACTGACAAGATAGCGAAAACTGAGAGACAGCTTAATACCGACTTGGAAAAACTCAAATTACAACTTGAAATATAGTGATGAAAAATTTATGAAAGAAAGGAACAACTTACACATAGAGGAACTGAACATACTTTTTTCGTTTCATCCTAGAACGCTCAGAAAGCTCCTCGTGTATTGATTATTGGTGGCGGAGTTGTTGGAATGACCAGTGCTTTACAGTTGTTGAATAAAGGGTAAGTTTGTCACTGACTTATTTTTCTATATATGAAAAAACGTTTGGAAAGAAGCGAAAAAAAATCGAGAGAAACATAAAGGTTTTGACGTCTTAGATCATTTGTTAGTGCCCAGTCTCATTTCTCCCTCAAATATCACCCTTGTTTTAGGTACAAAGTGACAGTCTTAGCGAAGGAGTACGCCTCCCCAGTCTCCTCCGGTAAACGTATCACTTCTGAGATCGCTGGCGCTCTGTGGGAGTGGCCTCCAGCGGTCTGTGGGCGACACACAAACGAAAAGTCACTGGAGAGAGCGAAGGTTTGGTGCATGGATGGCTATGCCAAGTTCATGGAGTTGGCTATGAACTCAAAGGAAACTGGAGCTTTCCTCAGACAATCTATCTTCTACTTTAAAGACAAGGTAATTCTTCATTTGCAGAACATTTTATCGGGGTAATCGTTTTGTCTTGTGTCTTGTAGTATTGAATTTATCTCTCAAATGTCAAAAAAGTTTTCAATTTAACACCAAACTCTTGCTCTTTCTTTCTTCAGGTGAACAATCTTCCTCAACAGTTGGAAAAGATGAACGAACTGAATCATTTGCCAGGATTCCGTCATGACGCCAAACTCATCGAAGAAACTGGTAAGTTTGATCATAGTAAAAAAGAAAAAAAAAGGGGCTTTCCCCTTTTCAATATTTTGCTGAACAATGAATAATCTTCTCTGAAAAGCGTCCACACTGAGAAAAAGGATTCCCGTTTGAACGCTTCGCTAACTACGAAGCTTTCCAATTGACAGCTAAATAAATAAGGAATATTGCTAATTTCTTCTCCTTCAGGTGTGAACACAGACACTGGTGTTGTGGACGCATATCAACATATGGCTCCCATGGTTGACACAGTCACCTACATGCAGTGGCTTTATAAACAGTGTCGTGACAAAGGCTGTCGCTTTGTACACGATGAGATTCACGGGTTGTTGAGAGATCAGGCAGAAGACTTGAAAAAGAAATACAAAGCTCAGCTGATATTCAACTGCTCTGGACTTAGCGCCAAAGAACTGGCAGGAGATGAAGATGTCTACCCCCTAAGAGGTAAATAACTTGTGTATGTCCTACTAAATCATATATGTTGGGCATCCTATGTGGGCCGATTGTAACAGACAAGAATTGAGTTGGCCTTGATTACCGATCTCTCTTTCCATTTTGCATTCCAGGAGTGATTCTTAAAGTGAGAAACGACGGAAGTTTGATGCCCAAACTCAATCGCTCCATGTGCATCTCTATAATCAAGGAGTTCGACGAGTCAGATAAAGAAGGACAAAGCTTCGTGTTTATTCTACCGAGAGGTGACGACAAATTGTGGCTGGGTGGAATGGTACAACCTCATCAGTGGGACAGAGATCTGACGCTCGATTATCCACCAATCAGAAAGATGTTTGAGAAAGTAAAGGAGTTCTATCCACCTCTTCGTAACTATGGAGACGATGATGTAGAAGAAGTTTTGGTAGGCCTGCGTCCTGCTCGTCATGGTAACGTTCGTCTGGAGTGGGATCCTGTGTGTCCTTCTCTTCTGCACAACTATGGACATGGGGGCTCGGGTGTGACTTTCTCATGGGGCTGTGCTATTGAAGCCAGTGCTATGGTGGATCGTGTTTTTAAAAGACCACAGATTTACCTTTCAAAGCTATAACCTTTTTTCACCTTTTCCTGTTTTCGTAATTTATGAGCTCATTTTGAACTCCTTGTAGGAGAAAGGTCTTGAATCAGCTGTGCGATCGAAGGCTATTGAATGAATTGAGAATGTTACTTGTGCATTGTACATTTTATTTATCAAAAAAAAAAACAAAACAAAAGTTATATTATTATTTAAACGAAATTTGTATAATACTGTATGAAATAGTGTGCGAGGCGAATATTGAATAAAGATTATTTTTTGTAAATTATTTATTTCTTTATTTTGCCTCATGGCCGGAGCAGACCCCAATGAGTTCCATTACGACTCGAACTGTCGAAATTGATCAACATGTAACTCCTGAGCACAATTTCAAATATAAGTTAGCATGCAGATTATGGGAATATTTAAATTTTAGATATATTTATCGATAAACAGTGGATAGCGTGGAGGGCTTTGATTGGCTTCTGATACTCCGACGATCCGCACGGAATTTGCACCTGAAAATATTTCAATCGTTGCAGGAATAAATGAGTTGAAATCATCTTTTGGTGTCCTATTATTTCACTATCTAAGTGTTCACGAAAACAGCTAAGAAGCGGTGGATATACATCACCGCTTTGCGCCTGGAGGAGGGTTTGGTCATGATGAAACATCAAATTCTGAATTATTTAAAAGAATAATGTAACGATCAAAATGGGGGCCTATTATCACTTTGTCGGGCATTACAGAGCACTTTGTGGACTTAAATGGAGAGTTTGGCGGGCTGAAATGTACTTCCTCTCACAAACTTCTAAGCAAACGCAGTGGAAGAACGTGACTGATATACACAGCACATAGGTCACGGATTGCAAGTCACGTAATCAAGTATTACTTATAGTGTCAGAAACGAGTTCTTTTGCTTAAAAATTTTTGTTTTTCATTCCACTTTATACAGCCTTAGACCCTTTAAAAGAAGGAAAGTACCGAACAAGATCACATCGAGAGTTCAAACTTTTCAAAGCTTTTAAGTTGAAGTTGGTGACTTGAGCCAAAAGCAGAACAAATTGATTTAGTATTCGTGATTGAGTGATAAATTTCCGGCTGATTAACGGCAAAACGTGTTCATAGATTTTTCCTCCGGCAATCTATCGTTCGCAAAAAGGTACACGTTGCGTGTACCTTTTTTTTTTACCTTCCTTAATAAAAGAAAATTAACAGTTCGGATCTACAAGGAAACTTCATTCACTCTTTATTGTTGTCCTTTCAAAAAATCTTTAATTATTTTGACATCTTTACCATTGTCACCGAGTGACGTGAGTGTTATCACAACTAAACTCGCCTCATACAAAGGACAAGGCAGTTTGATGTTTTGATCATCAAGTTTCTAAAAGATCGGATAAATTCCTCAGTCGCTATATGTGACGTTTAGTATTCTGATTGTAAGAGAAATAGCTCATTGGAACATCGTGATATTGATTAAGTTGGCATTCTGATCTGTTTTATTTTTGCATGCGTTACGTCAACTCTTTCCCTTAACAAATGTCCCCGAATTGGGTGGCTGTGAAGCTCCCAGCATGGAGTAGCGAATAGCTTAGAACACAATTTTTTTAACAATTTGAAAAAGCCGCAACTTAATTCAGGGCCGAAAAGCTTTTTAGGTAATTCCAATTGAGGCCCGGGTTGGTCCAGCTAAAAGAGTCAGAATATTTGTTTTTGCTGTTAAGTTAAGACTCTGACGTAGTTTCAAATCTTTCCAAATGCTACTTGTTTAAAGCATTTTCACGCCCGAACACGGAGCCACTTACAATATAACAATTATCCGCTTTTGAGTCTATAGGTTTGCGACTTTGTTTATAATATAGCAAAACACTCACGAATGAAAAGCCGAGTAAAATTAGACAGAATATTACGCGTTAAAGAACTAAACAATATCCAACAATTTTGATTCCTTGGAGAACAACAGCAATGACTACAAAAAAATGACGACTTAAGAGATTTGTTTCAAATCTTTCCAAATGCTACTTGTTTAAAGCATTTTCACGCCCGAACACGGAGCCACTTACAATATAACAATTATCCGCCTTTGAGTCTATAGGTTTGCGACTTTGTTTATAATATAGCAAAACACTCACGAATGAAAAGCCGAGTAAAATTAGACAGAATATTACGCGTTAAAGAACTAAACAATATCCAACAATTTTGATTCCTTGGAGAACAACAGCAATGACTACAAAAAATGACGACTTAAGAGATTTGTTGGCACGAGAAGAAAAAGTGAAGCAGTAAATGAAGAATAAAATGAAGCAAAAAAATTCAGTTTAAATAGTGATGAAAACCCTAAATTGGTAACACTGTATGCCCCATAAAAATTTTAAACCAGGTCTTTAGATTTAAAATAACGTTTGTGTGGTGATTAATTTGATTATAATTTTTTCATTTTTAATTCTTCAAGTCAGGAACGCGTTTTTTTGCTAACCCAACAGTCTAAAAAGTACAAGAGATTTTGGTTTTGCCTTATACGATGGGCTAGGCTGTACGCAAGCTGGCAGTAAACCAATTGATTTTTTGCTCCACTGTTGGCATCTAATCAATCTGCTAACAACAGATTTTCGAGAAGCATCCTTAATTAATAAGCCCCCGTTCAAACTGGGCCCACGCACCTACATTTTATCACTTACGTGTTCATGTATCAGTATCTTCTATCTGATTAGTGATGAGAATTCGGAAATGCAGATGGTGGAGGCGGTTTTTTCACGTTTTCTTCCAGTAAAATGCTATTTTTCTTTTTCTTTTTATTTTCGAGCGTTACACACGGAATGAACTCATTACCTGTAACAGTTTACCAACTTATATTTTTTTGTCTAGTCTCCACAGAAGAACAGCAAAAACCTTTTGACGCTTTAAAGTAAACGTAGTGATCGTTCGCTCTGAGTCGAGTATACCTGATATGTCAATTTAAGGTCGTTTGACTCACCGCCCCTTGTTAAATGGATTTACTTCCGATGATTTAAATAAGCAGTTTGACGACATGTTTTCTATTGATCGATATGGGCCAGATTCATTGAGGCAAAACAAGCTATATCGAACGGTTTGATTGCGAGCCATCACGCAACACGCAACGTTCGTGCTGGGTGCCCAATGTCATGCGTAATGCATAAATACGTGACTGGTGTATTGTGTGACAACAAGTCTGTTGCTATGGGCGAATAGCGTCTTCGAGGAGTCCACGTGGAAATGACGGGTCTGTCAGTAAGTCACGTTCTCAAATTAACGTTTTCTGAGAATTTTTGAGTGAAAATGACATATCGAGAGAATATACATAGATGATAATTTCGTCCCCAATCCAGAGAGACTGAGTCGTCAATGTGTCGGTAGTCCCTGAGGCTTCTTTGCGAAAAAGTCACGTATTGCTTAACAGATACGTGCGGCTTTAAAGATTTTAGCTGTCAAACAGTCCCCTCTCCCCTCTCTCCCCTTCCCCCCCCCAAAAAAAAAACCAACAACAACAACAGCTTTATATATGACTTGATTCAAAATACCTCCGATAGACACTGAACCTCTCTCCCACAAGAAACAGCGTACATCAATACATGTACTTGTTGACCCTTTTTTCCAATTTTTTTTTAATGTGTGTACAGTAAACGTGACCTTTGGCTATTGTATGAGTTTGTCTGCGTAGGTACATGTTGTCTAGTCATGGTAGATTCCTCAGGAATATTGACGTCACGCGTTAATTTTTTAATTCACGCGAATTTTTCGATGCGAATTTTTCAAGGGCTAACGTGTTTTTCTATTAAAAAAAAAAGTTTAGAGAGAAGCGAAGAAAAATAAGGAAAAGTCACTGGAGAGAGCCAAGGTTTGGTGCATGGATGGCTATGCCAAGTTCATGGAGTTCGCTATGAACTCAACGCTGATGTAGGGGAGGTGTTGGTAGGCCTGTGTCCTGCTCGCCATGGTAACGTTCGTCTGGAGTGGAATCCTGAGTGTCCTTGTCTTCTGCACAACTATGGACATGGTGGCTCGTGTGACTTTTTCATGGGGCTGTGCTATTGAAGCCAGTGCTATGGTGGATCGTGTTTTTAAAAGGCCACAGATTTATCTTTCAAAGCTTTAACCTTTTTTCACCTTTTCCTGTTTTCGTAATTTATGAGCTCATTTTGAACTCCTTGTAGGAGACAGGTCTTGAATCAGCTGTGTGATCGGAGGCTATTGAATGAATCGAGAATGTTACTTGTGCACTGTACATTTTATTTATCAAAGAAAGACAAAACTTGTATCATTATTTAAATGAAATTTGTGTAATACTGTATGAAAAAGTGTGCGAAGCAAATATTGGATAAAGGTTATTTTTGGTAAATTATTTATTTATTTATTTTGCCGCATGGCCGGAGCAGACCCCAATAAGTTCCATTACGACTCGAACTGTCAGAATTGATCAACATGTAACTCCTGTGCACAATTTCAAACATAACTTAGCATGCAGATTATGGGAATATTTAAATTTTAGATATACTTAAACAGTGGATAGCGTAGAGGGCTTTAATTGGCTTCTGATACTCCGACGATCCTTTGCTATTCATCTACGAGCAACTCGCACGGAATTTGCACCTGAAAATATTTCAATCGTTGCAGGAATTAATGAGTTGAAATCATCTTTTAGTGTCCTATTATTTCACTATCTAAGTGTTCACCATAACAGCCAACAAGCGGTGGATATACATCACCGCTTTGCGCCTCGGTTAATGTATCCCCCACAAATCACCTTCCCTTCGGTGAACAGTAGTTAGTTAGGTATATCAAGTGGAGGGTTTGGTCATGATGAAACATCAAATTCTGAATTATTTAAAAGAATTATGTAACGATCAAAATGGGGACTTATTAGCACTTTGTCGGGCATTGTAGAGCACTTTGTGGACTTAAATGGAGTTTTTGGCGGGCTGAAATGTATTTGATGCCGCTTGCACGCTCATGTGATTGTTCAGATCGTTTTGTTGTCATTTTTTTAAATGTTTGTTTTATCAATGCCCTCCAAAGTACTAAAATGACTCTGATTCGGGCCCAAAATATATTTATGCCCGCGAACATAAACTCTATTAAAATGTTTTGTTTCTTAAGTTAATTATATTGACGTAATTAACTTACACACATCTGTGACTTTACAACAAAAACTGGAAAAATTCACTGGTTTTTGTTCACTTTCTAGCAACTTCCGAAAGAACACACTAAATCATTTTGGAACAAATTTATACACCAGCATTAAACTGACTTCTGTTCATAACCCGCACCAACTCTTGTTTTATCTTCGTTGGCATACAATGTTAAAAGAAAAATATTTCGTAATATTACATTTTTCCGCTTATGTGCTTTTACTAATGGAACTTATACTTACGAAGATCACGTTCAAACTGTAATGTTTTCATTCAAATACGTAACAAGAAAATGACTAAGGGGAATTTTTCCGTAGCACGTCATATACCGAAAATGATGAGATACAACGGAATTGATTGGTCAACAGGACGAAAAAATATGAAATAAAATACATCATGATGGGCAATACATCCCATGGTATCCACAAAATATTTTTCCTGAACGCCTTCGAATGAGTTAAATGAGCGTTCAGTTCGAACAGAAGTCGTGTTCCTGCTCATATGATTTAATTTTTTCCGAGGTTTCCTAGAAACAACGGCTGACAATCTTTGAGAGGTGGAGCTCAATATAACCACCCTGGATGACGGAAATACTTATTTATAAGTATTTTAAAATTTTACGAAGTTTTTTTTTAATGTGAGCCAAGAAAATTTCATCACTTGGTCTTGTCTGGCTTTGGGTCGTTCCTCTGTGCGTGATCATGATGGTTCAAAAAATTATTTTGACAAGAGCCAGTTTCTGATTTATCATGCTATATCACCCTTTCTGACGCCCGAAATCAAGAGGAAAGAAATTTTCACCTCTTCCGCCTCTTTTCCTTGTTCTCTTTCATTGTCAAAATTTAGCATTGCGAAAACAGGAAAATTGGGCTAAATGCAACATTTTGAAGCTAAGGAAGTTGAAAGCCATAAAACAACCTTGAAAACTTGTCCTTGATCCCTTTGGAAATAAAGAGTATATTAGGGCCCACGTTTTGAGGATTGTACCTTAGCGTAAGACGGACCTGAGGGAAAATGTATAAACATTAAAACTTTCTGCAAAGCTACCAAACCAAATCGAAACATTTTTGGCTATTCAGTCCTCGGTTAGCTTAATCGTGCTTTGAACAACGCAGCCCAGTTTGGAACCTACGTCAACTCAAAAAATGTCGAGGAGGTGAAGTGATACCAGCGGTCATCTTTGATACTGCGCCAAATAATTAAAAATACACTACTGAACGTGTCTGAGATCTGCATGACATGAAACACGGGGAGTGAGTTTATAATGTTCAACTCCGTAGTTTTACCAGAATATTCCCCTGTCGTATTTGGTTTAGGCACTCATGGAGCTTTTTGAATGGTGTGTGCCTAATACCATAACGCATTTTCTTTAGAATGGCTGACAAGTTTTTTTTCGCGCTGAAAGCAAAATTGAGGTGAATCGTTTGGCCGCTCTAAGTAATTGAGAGAGGTGAGAACAGCCTGAAAACACAGAAAAAATTCGAATTATAAAATGCTTTTGCATTACCGAAGAGATATAACTGTGAGTATTAGGTTGAATGAGCCAATTTAGACATATTCCGCGAAAACATTACTTTCAAATCCACTCGGCCTTGAAATATCTGTCATTAAATCTTATTCAAGGATGATTTGATTTTCTTTTCGACGAAAATACCGATAATCACAAAATTGCTCAGTTAGTATTTTCTCAAATTCAATAAATTTTATAATTTGTTTTGCATCACTGACGTGCAGCTCACTTCAGGATCAGAAGGGGGCAACAGTTGAAGAGAGTCGGACTCAATTGACATGCAGCTGTTTTCTTGAAAACTCATTTTTTAGATTTCTACTCTTACCGTAAGAATCTTTTATTGTATCTTTAGTAACGTTTATTTTTAGTTACCTTTGTACTTTACCGTGCATTGATTTAAAAATGATATAGCTCGACCTGGTGAACCGTTAATCAAACAGTCAGTTCTCAGATCTCAGCCAGACACGTAAACGGAAAATTGTGATACGATAGGTCACGCTTGGTTAAACAGGAGAGCGAAACGGTGAATGACTTCCTTGTTTTGATTTTTCTGGGTAAGTTTAAAACGCATAATTTTCTCACTTTGATGTTGACAAGTGATCAAAATAAATGATTGCAAAGCTGTATCTTTTAAAGACATGCTTGACTGAAGCTGCCGCTCAAGAATTCAAAGCGGATAGGTTACGGTTGATCTTATCCATGCTTAATCGCACGCAAGAACGTGACTTGACATTGATATTGAAATTAAAAGAAGAAAAAAACCCTTTCGATAGGTAAGGGTCCTTGGCATTTAGGAATCTTTAGGCACTGCATACATGGCTATATACAAAACATGTAGATCTGCACGTGTTTTTTCGGCCCTAGAAATATAAATGCGAATTCAGAGCATGTTCGGGTTCATCTGTTAATTGCTATTGGTTATGAACAAGTCAATAAGTACTCGACGCTGAAGAATATTGGAGTGGAGGGCTTTTAAACAACTATTGAGAATGCCGATACAGTTTCCACAGAAAAAAACCTCAGGTTCTCGATCCACTAAGGTAAAACTGGCTTTTGCCATTTCAGAAATTTCTGTACTCGTCTTAATTCTTAGGTTATAAAGTGAGTGTCACACTTTTTCGTCAACTTGAGCGCTGTGCACATAAAAACTTGTACTCCTATTACCTTCATGACGTACAACACATAAACGGAAAATGAAAATTTATTTTTAAAAATCAATACCCATCTTAATGTTTCCGTCTCTTCTGAGGAATTGATTTTCCATCTAGCATTTTTCCTGTGTAAATTTTGCTTTAACTAAAGTCCTGTCTTGTACAGAGGTCTTCGCGCGCTCCACGCGTGTTGGTGATTGGGGGCGGAGTCGTAGGCATGACGTCAGCATTACAGCTTCTGCAGAAAGGTTGCAAGGTAACAGTTTTAGCCAAAGAGTTCGCCTCCCCAGTCTCCTCTGGTAAACGCATCACTTCTGAGATCGCTGGCGCTTTATGGGAGTGGCCTCCAGCGGTCTGTGGGCGACATACAAATGAAGAGTCACTGGAGAGAGCTAAGGTTTGGTGCATGGACAGCTATGCCAAATTCATGGAGTTGGCTATGAACTCAAAGGAAAGTGGAGCTTTCCTCAGACAATCTATCTTCTTCTTTAAGGACAAGGTAAATGCCCAGCCTGTTAGTTGCATTGCTTGCGTGTAAACTTGTAAACGAGCCATTTGGAAGTGAGGAGGCCTGATAAAGACTTTTCTTGCATGAGCTTGAATGGGAATTTGGTGCCCGCTTACCTAAGGGAGGAGTGGAGAGGGGAAGGGGGGAGGGTGGGGGGAGGGAGGGGGTACCGAGTCCGATTTTAAGATAGACTGAACTTTTTTTTTAAATTTCTAATGGGCCTCTGATCTCTTTTTTTTTCTCTAAAAATCGAAGGTTAAAGATCTTCCTCAACAGTTGGAAAAGATGAATGAACTGAACCATTTGCCAGGATTCCGTCATGACGCCAAACTCATCGAAGAAACTGGTACAGTTGCAACCTTTTTACAATAAACATAAGAATTTTAACAGTAGAATGTGAATAGAATGTGCTCGCGAGTTCTCTTCACCTTCGGCTCATTCCTATCTCTTTGGTATTTGCCTTCCCCGTCACATAACAAATTAACCACAATTTGATTGATACATAATTGTTGATTCCAATCGCCGGTAGCTTCTAGTGGCCCAAAACTGAGCGACTCAACCATCTCCGTCCTAAGGCCAAAGATTATTTCCTGTCTTAGAGCGCTATTACAGACTAAAAATGCGGAAGTTCTCTTTAATTCCCCTTCCATTATTGAAAGGTGTAATGTGTCTTAAACGTTTGTGTGACTTACCAAATGACCTGCCATTGATAACGTTTTCTTTCCATTTAGCTGTAAACACAGACACTGGTGTTGTGGACGCATATCAACACATGGCTCCCATGGTTGACACAGTCACCTACATGCAGTGGCTTTACAAACAGTGTCGTGACAAAGGCTGTCGCTTTGTACACGATGAGATTCACGGATTGTTGAGAGATCAGGCAGAAGACTTGAAAAAGAAATACAAAGCTCAGCTGATCTTCAACTGCTCTGGACTCAACGCCAAAGAACTGGCAGGAGATGAAGATGTCTATCCTCTGAGAGGTAAATAAATCTCGTGAAACGTGCAGTCTGAGATCAGTTCAGTTGTGATATGTTTAACAAAATTACGTCTCTTCCTTGATAAGAAAGGTGTTGAATCCGTATCCTTGTCCTTCAAAATCTCTCTCATTGCAGGGGTGATTCTTAAAGTGAGGAACGACGGAAGTTTAATGCCCAAACTCAATCACTCCATGTGCATATCTATAATCAAGGAGTTCGATGAGTCAGATAAAGAAGGACAAAGCTTCGTGTTCATTTTGCCTCGAGGTGACGACAAACTATGGCTGGGTGGAATGGTACAACCTCACCAGTGGGACAGAGATCTAACGCTCGATTATCCACCTATCAGAAAGATGTTTGAGAAAGTAAAGGAGTTCTATCCACCCCTTCGTAACTACGGAGACGATGATGTAGAGGAAGTGTTGGTAGGCCTGCGTCCTGCTCGCCATGGCAACGTTCGTCTGGAGTGGGATCCTGTGTGTCCTTCTCTTCTGCACAACTATGGACATGGGGGCTCGGGTGTGACTTTCTCATGGGGCTGTGCTATTGAAGCCAGTGCTATGGTGGATCGTGTTCTCAAAAGGCCACAGATTTTGTATTCAAAACTTTGATCCTTCCAACACTCTTCCTTTAAAAAATAGAAAAAAAATCCTTTGTAATAGTCCATAAAATGTATTTGATTAAAAAAATGACATATATCATAGTTGAGTAAACAGAGAAAGTATCAATTGTTATATTTATTAATAAGCCATGTGTAGACATAATTATGGAGAAGTCTAGTGTCACACAAATTATTATTTTATTTAGACTGGCAACAATTCGATGTCTATGGAGGAAATAGCAAACAAAGATACAATGTTTTTTTTGATATTCTATTTCAATAATTATTATCTTATAGATATCTTGGTTGTATATCAGCATCTGGGCAACTGTCCACCTACCCCTCCCCTAACCCAACATTAACCTTAACTTGTTATCAATTGATTGTTGTTGGGTTAGGGGAGGGGTAGGTGGGCAGTCGCCCAGATACTGATATTGATCGAGCTTTTGTTACATCCTGTGTGCATACTCTGGCCTCCTAAGTTTGAACTGCAAAATTGACTATCTTTCTCGAGGATTCAGAGTCGATAATTTGACTATGCTTTAAATTTTGCAACGTCAAAAGCCCTTAAATTACCAGTCATATGAAAACATGTTAAGATTTTCTAAATATTGTATTAATTCATCATATAGAATCTACATTTAACCACGAGAGTTTTTGTGCTCGTGTTGCTTCATCAAGATACTAATTGTAGTTTAATTTTGAATCAGATTTATTCAAGAATAAAATACTGTTTATCTTAACAAATTAACAGTGTCTTCAATACGATGCGAACATTTTGCTGACCTCAACATTTTTACTGAGTCTCAACATTCTTGAATTTTTCCTGTGATGAAATGGAGAAATAAGACCCTTCCCTATGGATTTATTGAAGTCACGCCCAAACCAGCTTCATTCGCCTTTCGGTGGCTTTTCTTTTCCCTGGATATCTATCCCTTCGCAAAATATCCTTTGCCTCCTTCCGAATATTCCGAGACGGAATATCTTGCCAAGCTAGTTTCGAGTGCTCTGGCGATGATCTGTGCATCAGAACCTGGCAGGAAGGTTCCCCCGAATTTTCTTTTTAAGGGGGGACTGACTCCTTTTGCCAACCCCCTGTGCCTATTATATCAAATTAACATGCTCTGTTACAGAGTGAGAGTAAGAGCTAGTGCAAACACAAATAAGAAATATCGAATATTGTCTTGTAGGGCGCTCTAAATTCCCCTTTCTCCGAGTTTACTTGAGTTTTTAGCCCTGGCTTCTTACGGTTTGATCCGTGAGTCTTAATAGCCCTCTTCACGCTCTGGGGAGACTGAGAACTGGCACAGAGCCATAACATTCCTCACCTCCGATCCCCAGGGGCCCAACTGCAAGTAATAGTTGCAGGGCCAAATCTCTTTCAAAGCTTTCTGACCAAATCAGGAGATAGTAAAATTGCTTCAGTAAGTAGCTATGAAAAACTTATCCAATTTCTAAAGTCATTGAATGATTCCTGTCTTCTTCTGTCATTGGTCTAAAATTGTCAGCGATAAGTTTGCCCTTTTCACTAACGTTGTCATAGTAACAAATCCTTGGTGAAGATGGCGACGATAACTATGCGAATAAGAGGAGCAAAGTAATCGCTAGCAAGGAAGTTTTGAGCCCAGATGGCTAAATTGCTCGCGTATTGGAATAATTAATAGAAATATTTATTTGAAAGTGATTCAAGCTTCGCCAGTATGGATGACACACGCATTGAGTGGATGAGAAACAAGGTATACCTCGGACTTGGAATTACAGACCCTGAGGTGTTCGACGATTTGTTGTCTCGAGAAGATGGACAATTTGAAAACGAAATCTTAAAATTTCTCAATGAAACTCCCAAGGAAGGATGCACTATTTTATTTTATTCTATGCTGAAGGAAGAAGAGGAGGAAATTGAAGTTGAAGCGGGTTAGTAATTGAAGATAATCTTATGATAGTATACTTGCAATTGCGCGCCATTTAATTTTGTATCACAACAAGACGTTGAAAGGGTTCTGTTATTGCTAGCGATTAGCGATTTTTTGAGATCCCTTTTACGCACGGTAAGTTTTTGACATAAATTGTTCAATGACATGACAATTCTTCTTCTCAAAGAAATGAAACTTAATGAATAAAGGGTGTTTGTAACTCGGACTACAGCTGTTTAGGTCTCCATTCCAACGGTAACTCGAGGTCGTTGTCACTGATAATCCCGCCGTTTTGAAATATAAGTTGGCACTATTTGTCAAAGATTGACCTCCATGACACATAATTTCTGGAAGATGAAAGAGTCCAACAACTTCATACTTTCTGATATGAAATCTGTTTATTTTACCCAACCATAATTAAGCTGCTTGATTTATCACACGTTAATAATGTTGTTTGACAAAGTCGGTATTTATATTTGAGTAATCACAAAGATCACCCCCAGAGAAGGGGGATTTAGGGTTGTTGATAAGATGACTCGGTTTTTACTTGTGTTGACAATATAAAAGGCCACTGTAAAAAGTTTCAAAAGCTGACATATTCAGCGCTACCCCTTCATCAGAGGGAATAGAACGATGAGCGAACTTCTCCGAAGTGATACTTTGTTGTCATTTTTGATCTGTCTATCATTGACTAAAGCTCTGATCAAAAAAGATTACAGTTATAGTGAAACTATATTGATAAATTACAGAATTTTACTTTAAATTATGTCATTAGAACCAGAATTACCAGAAATAACAGCTGATGGAGATGAAGAAGTTGAGAAGACCTCAATAAATGGTGCTGAAGGGACTGCTGAGGGTGACGATTTGATCATGGAGAGAGTTCCATCTGCAAATTCAAAGGCTGCAGAGGAAGTTTCTGTCAAGGATGGTTCACAGGCTGCAGAGCCAGCCCAGACCAATCCAGAGACTGGGGAGGAGGTTGCAACAGCCTCAGGTGAGGGAGGAGAAGGTGATGAAGCAGAGTTAGGAGAGGAGAATCATGCCACACCTCTACCGCCCAGGACAGTAAGTTTGCTTTGGATATCTTGTTGTTGAAAATTAATTTCATGTGAAAATGATTTTAAACTATGTACTAATTTGATATGATTTCTCCTTTGTTGTAAGTGTTATCCAAATATAAAGCTTAGAACAAAGTTTGACCAACAAACAAGTACATTTTCTGAATGAACAATAGACAATCAATCAACATCTTTTAAATAATTGCAGAAAATCATTATACAGAAAGTTCTGAGGACAGTCATGTATGTTTGCTATGAACACCTTCCCGAAGAGTTTGCGGATGAAAATGCCTTCTACTTTTTACGGAATACCACTGGCCCTGTTCCTCTGCCATCGACACTTGAGGAAGGAGAAGAAATTCTCCCTCCTTTATTTCAGTTTGGATCACATTACGGACCCTCGCTACAGATGCTGGAGCACCTTTTAACACTGGTGTATATACCCCTTTTGTCACACAATGGTCAGCGGAATGAGTCTTCTTCAGATAGTGGGAGTCACAAGAGTAGTGCTCATACTGGTGATGAACAGGGGTCAGAGGAAAGTCGATCAAGGGTTATCTTAAGAGATGAATTTCTCATGAACATGCAGAAATTTTCTACGCACATCAGCCGAACAATTCACCAGTTGGAGGGTGATATTCGATTGGAGATGCCTGAAGTCATTCTTGGTGATGACATTACAGAGATGGTAAAAGACTCAGAACTAGTAACAATGCTAGAGGAAACCCTGCACAACTGGGAAGTGACAATTTCATCAGCCCTGGAGGTCCAGTTAAAGAAAACACCCCAAGGAAATGGGCCTTTGGCTGAGATTGATTTCTGGAGAGAGAGAAATGCTACACTGAGTGCAATTACTGAGCAGTTAAAACTGCCAACTGTTAACAAAGTTGTGGCTATCTTAACAAATGTTCACTCTGAAAGCCTTGCCAGTTTTGAGTATCACCGAGCAGAACTCACAAAATATTATACAGAAGCTAAAGACAATGTGCGATTTCTTTCTACCCTTGAGAGACATTTTAAGAACTTGGCACATGGTGCAAGTTTTAACATAGTCCTTGAAACAATACCTTCAATGATGAATGCTTTGAGGATGGTGTGGATTATATCACGACATTACAACAGAGATGAGAGAATGGTGCCGTTAATGGAAAGAATTGCTTGGGAACTTAGTGAGCGAGTGGCCAAGATTGTCAATGTTCGCACTATTTTCAAGTGAGTATGATTACTGTATGTAATCATTAGAAAGTACATTATCATTATTGGTTAAAAAAAGTGAAGGGTGTAGGGGAGTGGCAAGGGCAGTTGCTTCCATCACTGAATATGCTTGATGCTCCTTTGCTCAGAGGGGAACTGAAAACTGTTCCCCTCTGAGCAAAGATAAGGAGCATTGTGATGTGAGGTCAGCAACTACAGCATACAACTTCTTTCAAAGTGGCCATAACTGAAATCTCTCCTTTTAGAGAACCACCCTACCTCATGAAGCAAAAAACCTCAGAGGCCAAGAAGACCTTGGAAACATGGAAGGAGTCATACTTTGATGTGAGAGCCAAGATAGAGGCTTCAGGGAGAGATGCCAGATGGGAGTTTGACAGAAAGCGTTTGTTTGAGAGAACAGATCATATGGCTTCAATCTGTGAAGATTTGAAGGAGGTTGCAACAGTGATGGAAGAGTTTTATAATATCTTTGGACCTGAACTGAAGGCAGTGACGGGAGATCCTAAACGTATCGAGGATGTGTTGAAGCGGGTTGATGGACTGGTGAAACCCATTGAAAATGTAAGATTTATTCTGCTTTGAGATTTTGTGTCTGCTTTCAAGTTTTCCCTTGAGTTTTTTATATAGGTCCTTGATGACTTTGTAGTGAGAGGGAAGGGGGAACTTGAGGTCACTAAAGTGGATAAATTAGCCTACTTTTCAGGGTGTACTGACAGCCAAAATGCATTCTGGTCCCTGTTTAACCTTCTCTGTTTAGACACTTTTTGCCTGAGTGTTACAACAATTAAGACCCAATGTTGGCCAGTATGCATTGTGCGCCTCTGTTTTTGTTATGGTTTTCACAAGAGCAAGGCTTGTATTGTTTTCTTGAAGCTTCTGGAATAAATTCAACATCAAGTCAATGGTTGTCAATGGCCAATGTCACATGTAGTGCATACTGGTCAAAACTGGGTCTTTAAAACCAAAGTAATAACAATTGCTAATCACAACAATGGTAATTATCACCTGGAGGCAAAGAGAACTCAAGTAGGCACAGATCAATAGCCTTAAATATTAAAAAATCAAGTCATACTTGCTGTTGGACTTGCATCTGATTAGTTGAGAGGTTGATCTTAGACCAAAAGGAAACTAAGAAAAACCTTTGAAACTTCTGCATTAGATTTTGATTTTTTTTTACCTAATTAACAATTAAATTAATTTTGTACACTATGAATATTTAGGTATTAAGATATAATTATGGTCTCGCTGATGACAGAATTTATATTAAATTTACTGGAATCACTATAGATAGCCCTTTGCATAAGCCCTGCAGAGTTCCCTAGTCTACATTGCCTCTCTGATAGTTTTACTAATAAATTATTCTTTTAATTTGTATATTTGTGGCAAACTAATGAAGCAAATTCAACTGAAATTTCCCTAAAAATTTGAGAGAGTTGAGAGGTTGTTTGTATTTTTTAGGTTGGATTTGATGCCTTCAGCCTTAGGCATGCTGCAAGTTGGCGCAATGTGATGGACTGGTTCCACAGAGAAGTTACAGCCATTGAAAATGAAGCTAGACACTTCATTGACGACTCGTTTAAGACACTGAGGTCTGCTGAGGGAGCCTTTGATATGCTTTTGAATTTCAGACACATTAGATCACGGGAAGCTATCAACTCACAAATGATGAAGAAGTTCAATGACATCTTGGTGCAGTTTGGAAAAGAGGTACATACATGTTTATGAGTGCATGATTGTATTTAGCCCTTTAACTCCTTAGAGTGACTAGCATCTAAATTCTCCTTACAACATCACCCCTGAATCAAAAATATATGAAGGTCAAAAGAATGAATGAAATGATCACCAACTAAAGCAGCTTTTGATCTTAAAACAAATTTTCCTTGTCTGCACCTTAGAAAATGTATAGAGAACAGTTTGGAGAATATGCATACTGATGTTGGGTTGTAAGGGTTAAGATGCAGCATGAAAGATGCTGATATGAGACAGGTTGTACCTTTTAATCCATTGAGAATCTTTTTTTTTTTAATTTTGGCTTTGAAATTTATCAAGAAGTACAGGGACTATCACTACCCATTTAGATTCTGGATCAAGTTGTCTTGATTCAAATCCTTGTTGGAGTTTCAGAAGTCATAACTAACTGCCCATTGTGAAAGGAGCACTCATCATAGTGACCCAGTGAGTACTATGCTTGAGATTTGTGTTATCTATTTCAAGGTGGATGCTATGTATGCACTGTTCAAAGCCAACGCAGACAAGCCTCCAATCTTCAAGAATCAACCCCCTGTGGCAGGAGCCATCAGCTGGGAACGCTCTCTCTTTCTTCGCATAAAGCACACCATCTTGAGATTTCAAGAAATGGAGGACATGCTGAATTCAGAGCAAGGAAAATTGGTAAGACTTGGCAATGAGATAGTCAGCAAAGGCTTTTCACAAAATTGTTTGAAGGTAAAGTGTGCCATTGCATTGTGGGGGACTCCTTGATGGACTGATTAAGGCACTGGTCCCTGGATGGAAAGGTCAAACACTTAACCCTTTAACTCCCATGAATGACCAAGACAAAAATCCTCCTTACAATTTAAATACAATATAAAGCAGAGAAATTATGAGAATGAAGAAAAATATCAATTAGGGGGGATTCTTCCAAATTCTTAGAACTATTGTCATAAGAATTGTGTAGAGATTTTGATTTAAGAGAGGATTTGGGGAGTGAAAGGGTTAATTCTCTTCCCTCAAAAGTGCAAATGGGAACCAGCAAAATGTGAACATCAAAAATCTGAAAGAAAGCCGGGAAAGGTAAAGGGGGGAACCTTGTGCTGGAGTGGCATCTCATCTCCAGTGGGAGGGGAGGGGAGTAGCAGTGCTTCCAGTCACTTGACACTCCTGAAACTGGGTTAAGTTGTGGCAGGATGGACTTACTGGCTTGTAGGCTGGTTGAAGTGTAATTACATTTGCCACCTGGTTGCTGACCCATCTTTAAAATGTCTCAGCAGAAAGTCCATGCTATTAACACTTTTTCTCCCTTACATCATAAAAATTCAGCTCAAGAATCTGATCATTCATCCATCAAATCAACGTTTGTCGTTCAGCAGTAGTTGCTATTGACACAGAGTTTTACTTCATGTCTTAAATCACATTTAAGAATTCTTGCAATCTGTTGGTTTCCCTTCCTCATTATTGTTTACTTCTTGTTTCCAGGCAAGCAAAAAGTATCTTAGTGTGGCACGGCAGATGAAAGAATATGAAGACAGAAAATATGAAGCATGGAAAGAACAGGTTGAAGCAAATCTCTTGATCTACCTTAAGAAAAATCTGCTGATCAAGCCCTCAGCAAGCTCTGCAACCACACACAGAAGTGCTGCTGATGAAGGAAACTCCGAGGATGCATCTGGAAGCTTAGCTGCAGCAGTGCAGGCTCAAGGTAACATTGTTGTTGTTTTTTTTTTATTTTTTTTTTCCTGCTGTAGGTTTCTAAGCATGTAGACTTTGTGTGCTCTCACAGAGTCTACATGCCACTAGTTACTCTTTCAGAGGTAAAAGTCTTCAATTGTACGGTGATTTTTCTAAGATTTCTGGATCCAAAATGTACATCTCTCATTTTTATACATTATACAGTGCCAGCAACAAGGTTACAACTAGTCTCTGATTCTAGAAGATGATGCTGTTCCCTTTACTAAATTAGATTTAAACCAATCTATTAATTTTCTCTTTTTTGTTAAAAACATTTGAATTTCAATGTTTTATGTTTCAAAAGGAGTAAGACAAAGGAGTAAAGAGAAACAGTTGGGCTGGGATTACAGCAAAATGAATTGTGGAATAAATTTGTAAAGATTACTTTCAGATATTACAAATGAAAATAAACTTGTGGAATCTTTAAAAATCACTTTGCCAGGTGAGGCAAAACCCAGGCAATCTGCGAATGGTTTTGACAGTTACTTGAAAATTAGCTTTATTTCTCATTTTCAATTATATATAGATGGACATTGAATTATGAATTTTGTACAGCTGAGATCAATCCTGGCAAGTTCTGAGTTTGTTGTTGGTATTTATTTCAGCCTCTCATCCCAACCTACAGTATGTAGCAGATTTTGCACCAGAGTTAGGTTTAATCATTATGGAGACAAAGTACTTAGAGCAGCTAGGATTCCAGGTTCCTGAGCTGGCCAGAAATGTTGCTTTGCAGGTATTTTGTCAAATAATGTCACTGAACTCTGTTTGAAATGAATATACTTGTACATGGATGTGATGTTTTCTGTACAATCATGTATATCAATAAATTTTGTGATGATCACAAAAACATTCCTATTTTTGGCAGTCTTTACAAGTGACCTTGACAAGCTGTCTATGAGTCCCACTAATAAGCCCCTCTCTTAAACTTTAAGTTTCTAATAAACCCTTAATTCTGATGAGCTCTTTCTCCATTAAGTCCTCATCTCTATAAAGTCTCTCTTTCATAAGCCATCTCTCTTATGAGCCCTTCTCTTAAACCCTTTAACTCCTAAGAGTGATAAGCATGTAATTTCTCCCAACAGTATCACCCCTAAATCAAACATTAAGTTCATGAGAATAAGGGTAATGATCAGAAACTTAAGCCCTTGATTTTTAGAAAAGTTCTTCTTGCAAGCACCAAAGGAAATGTAAAGGGAAAAGTATGGAGAACTTGCATACTGATGTTAGGGTGTAAAGAGTTAATGAGCCCTTCTCTCTGACTTGCCCCCCACATCCTTTCTTAAAAACTCTTCAACAGTAGTTTTTTGTGATGTGATTTAGCTATAGTAAGTGTGAATTATACCTGCAGTTAAAAGCTTATGTCAGGGTCTGTTTTATGAAATATGTAAGCATGTGCTTATTGAATGAGTGGAAGGGCTAGACTGGAAAATATTTGGCTGGAGTTCATGATGTACGGATGATATTGTTTGTAGTGGTCAATAAAACCGGCCGATAAATTCATTGTATAGAAAAGTGACTCTTAATTTCCTCAAAGATGATTGTTTTTCATAGAAAATGACTCCAGGTACAGTGAGGTTTTTTTTTAAGTGCTCAAATAAACATCATCGATTTATGCGATAATTCATGTTAACAGGAGGAGAAGTACTTGAAATATGTGGATGGCCTGAAGCTTATGTTGGACAGATACCACACTGTTCTTGGAAGTCTCAATGTTGCAGAGGTAACTTTATATTTGAGTACATTAAGTCAAGTTCCTTGTATAAGTTCAAACTGTAGCTACCTGTGACCTTAAAGTATGGGGAAGAGTTGTTGCTTGATTCTAACTAAGACAGGTTTGAATTAGTTATGTTTTCACTGGTTTTTCGACGTAAAATTAGGTTCAAAGAACGTCAGGTATTAATTTCGTAGACATTAACACTTCACCTGCACATTCCCAGGGGGGCTTGCTGTATAGCTATGCATGAGTAAGTTTATATTTCTTTCTATTTTTTCACCAGACACAACTTCTAGAAGATCACATCAAAGAGTTAAAACGTGTTCTAAAGCCAGGGGCAAAACGATTAAACTGGAACTCGCTTGGAATAAGTGACTACATCACGAGATGTGGACAGGTAACACGTGAAATATTGAAGAACTTAATCATGTTAATCATCGTTTATCATCGTTAATCTTGAAGTGTCGTAAAACCCGAAATAAAGTTATATCAACGACCAATCAGAAGAAATCAAACTAAAACAAAGCAAACTGCCTAAAGCGCGGGAAAACGCGGGTGATCAACTCGTGATTGGTTCTAGTTTTGCATCTGATTGGTTAAATAAGTGGCGCAAGTTTTTTGGACCAATCACAGAGAGAAGTAAAGAAAAACAAAGAAATCATGTATTACTTTGGACACTCGGTTGAAGATTATCCCCGAGGAAAGCTATATAAAAGTTTCAAAGCAAGCCAAAAGATTCAGATTTTCTATTTGAATGCTAATTTATGCATTACTGAAATATCGCTAATATTTGTATTCACAGGCCATCAGCAAATTTGAATCACTTGTGAATCAAATCCAGAAAAATGCCAAAGACATCAACAGCCGCCTGGAGTTAATGGAGAACACAGTGTTATTCAAACAGCCACCGCCCAAAATAGGAGGAGCACTTCCAGATGCAAAGGTTATTAGACTTCTTTACCAAATTCATGTTGACTTTCTAGTTTGCTCATGTTTTGCTCTCGAAATTATGCAATGTAATCGCTTTGATTTTTTGCAAAATTCTTGCAGGAGTTCTTTGAATATCTTGAAAAAGCTCGAGCGGTGGAGCTTGAAAACTTGGCCAGAAGATACAGAGCCGTTGGACCGCTTCTTACGAAGATGGAAGGACTTGTCGTTCATACAAACACTGGCAGATCAACCAAACTACAACCTTACTATGCCTACTGGGAGAATGCAGTCTATGAAGCCCTCACAAAGGTACTTACTTACCGTAACCTAGTTTAACAACTTAGTTTTGCAACTGAAGGTGTAGCCAAAGTCGCCCATCCACGACTTATAAACGGTAGTCATGTGACGAGCTGTGAAGTTTTTCTTATATGAAGTTTGTGGTCTAAAGTTAAACTGAGACATACATTTGTGTTAGTTATCATTATTCGTTGTCATTTTCCCCTAAAAAAACTTGCCCCTTTCCTCTAGGTTGTTCAAATACTAAGTTCTGGAATGTCCCGTGAAATTAAAAAATTGATTTTCAGCTTTTCTTTTCCTTTTTTTTTTTGTGGCAACTTATCTTTTATTTCTGGCGACCATTTTATGATTTTAGACCGCCATCTTGGCGACTTTGAAAAAAGTTGAGTTTGGAGTTGTATTTTTTCAGATGGTGACCAAAAACCTACAGCAGTTTAACCAGCAACTCCACGCACGCCAGCCATTGTTCCAGATCGAAACAGTGTTGTCTGCGCCAGAGATTGTCTTATCTCCTCCGGCAAATGAGATCTACAAATTAATCATGCAGTCAATTAGAGACATGGTGGAGGGGTAAGTTTAAAAGATAACATGTATCTTCTTAGTAGTTTTAAACTTGTGTAGTTTTACTTGTGTCTGTACGGATCTTGTCTATCGTAAAGTCTGATCGTTCAGGTGAGATTATTCTTCGAAAGGACTGTTGTCGGCCATAGTTACCGACATTTTGAGAACCTGAGCTAAAGTCATCACCAGAGTCAAGTGAAACGTTGTTTTTCAGGGGATGATGTCTCTATCAATAGCACTAAGTGGGATTACTCCTTGTTTAAAGGTTTGATTCCTTAGAAATGCTTGATCAATTGGTTTTTGTGCTCAGATCTGGTTTCTATAACGCCTGATGGGTCCTTTGTTCATGATGACCCTTCTTTTTGCTGTTTTCTCGCTGGTCAACACGTCACCGCCAAACTAGTGTGTAGAATGGATACTTACCCAAAATGTTGGAGGAAAGGAGAGGAGTGAAGCTAAAAGTTTCATTGAAGGAACTGGCAATGCCCCTGCAAACTTCTCTGGAGCCCCTCACATCACATTGGCGAAACCGTCGCACTGACTTAACCTGGCCTAAATTACATTTAGCCCAGGAGTCATTGGCATAACAAGACGCTTTTGTGCAAGCTATACATATTTGATTTCAATGTTGCATTGGTTTCCTTCACAGAACCAGAATGTTTGTTCGCTGGATGAACGGTACGTGCATCGAGACTCCGCCCCAACACGCTGAGGGTGAGGACGAGCCAGTAGTGTTTAGTTTCTTCACAGATATCTCGGCCAATCCTGCCATCATAGACCTGGTGACTACTCTGTCGAAAAGTGTGCAGAACACTCTGGGAAACTTGAACAAACACCTGACTCGCTGGCGGAGGTACAGGTTGCTATGGAAACTTGACAAGGTTTGTAATGATGTCTGAATATAAATGTTACATTTTTATCAGTGAAAATCGGTCAATTTACCAACAGGAATGCGCCAATCGGATTGACTGAGCTTCTCATCTGGTATTAACCATTTAGGTGCCTTCTCGTTCGTTTTTCTGAAGCTTTTTTTGGACAAAATATATTTTTTTCCATGGAACATATAAGTTTTAGTACGTGTTATAGTAATTTCTGATGCGGCTGCTTGTTTTAGAGCGCATTTCGATTGAGTGTAGGGGAACAAAAACGAAAGTAATCCCAATAGCCAATCAGGACAACAGATAATACCACAAGGAGCCAATGAGAACTCAAAGTTAGCACAAGCAAACCGCCTAAAGCGCGGGAAAACGCGGTCGACCAAGTGAGGATTGGCTTTAGTTTCTCATTGGTTGAGAAAGTGGCGCAAGTTTTCTGGATCACCCAGCGAATCACAGCGAAACCAAAGCAATTCCAAATTACTTTTGACACTTAATCAAAAAATTGCTCTACGACTTTTATCTTAAAGGAACCTCGAATTAAAAATCTAGATGTTTTTCATACGTTTCTTACATGTGCATATATTTTTTCGCTCGAGAGTTTCAAGTGTGTGGCTATTTGCGTAGTGTCTATCGACATAACCACTCAGTGTTTATTTATTTTGCACGTTTTTGTTATCATAACTGATTTGTTTGTTTGTTGTCCACAAAACAGAGTAACATGGTGGAGAAGTTTGCACAGAAGAAACCAACGTGTATTGCTTATGACGAAAAGCTACAGTTCTACTCAAATCTGGTCATTGAGGTATTAAGATAGATCTGCTTTATGCAAAGTATACTCTTAGGTTAACGTCACAGTTCTTATAGTCAGCGATCATTCAAGGAAACAGAGGTGAATATCGGTGGATATTTACTTAACAATGAAGCAAGTAGTAAGAGGTTCACTGAGGTAAACAATTGTTTTAGTCTGTGTCACACAGGTTGAACAGTTAGCGCACCCAACAATTTCATCATTTCTGACATTATGTCGACACATGGTCGGAAATTAAACCGGTGAAAATCTCGCCGCACGTTACTCCTTCGCGATTAGGGATTCTTACTACAGTGATTGTAATAACTTTATGATATTTACCAGGTTGGAAACCAGGTCATGACAAAAGACATTGATTTTGTTCGTCTCAACTTGGACCCTCTGGCAACGACTATTCAGGCCAATGCGAGGGCCTGGGTCAAGGAGCTGGGCAAGTTTTTGAACGAATCGGCAAGGGAAGATCTGAATGCTCTCAAGGCAGAAATTGAGGTATGTTTCAAGAGGATAGCTTGATTGCCTCCCTATCTTTTATAAAATCCGTTAACGATATCATGGATAATTTGTACTGTTTTCGCTCTAAATTTTCCGGTAAATCATTTGCCACAATGTCATCCGCTACTTAGTTCGTTACTTTGTCGTGACTTGTCATTGGTAATGATCGCTATTGAGGAGCCCCGAGAAACGATTGCACAAACTAACTTTTGGAGAATTTAGCGAATGAAAAACTTAGTAGGTAAAAAGAACCAACGAATGAAAGATGAAATGGGTGAATGATAAAGGCGACAGAGTAAATAATAGGCAAATTAAGTGAACAACTGACGGATGAATGAACGAATTACTTGTTTGCCGGATATTTTTCGTGTCGCAGCATTAGCTGAGAAGTTTTTTTTTGACTGTTTTGTTACAGGGTTTAACAGATGATCTCAAGCGAGAACCAGACACGCTAGAAGACTTGAAGTTTGTCCTGCGCGTAATTGCAGATATCAGAGACAAGTCTCTTGATGTAGAGCTTCGCTATGTCGACATTCAGGAAAGATACCGAACCATTCTGATGTACGATATTGAGGTAAGAAATAAAATAATTATATCCCAAAGTCAGCTAAATTGTCCGTGTCTCAAGCTTCATTGTATGATCAGGGTTGCCAATAAGTTTAAGAGAAGAAGGCAGTTAAAAAAAAAAAAAGGTCGGCAGCCATAGTTCATCTCATAAACTGTGAAATGACTACACTAAAATTATCTTGGATGGTCTTTCAGTGATTGTATGACTGTTTATCTGCACTTATGGTAAAATGTGGTGAAAGTCGCCGGCTATAGATGGCAGACTAAGCAGCTATTGTTTAGCTACTGCATGGCTCTTATCGACAGCTCTCATTTGTTCATGTTTGTATTGCACTTCTTTCTTTTTGAAAGGTTCCCGAGAGCGAGCTGGAGCTGGCCACCAACATCACCCAAGCGTGGGATGACCTGTTCCTGGAATCTCGAACAGTGGACGCAAGTTTGGTCTCTGTTAAGAAGAAATTCACGGAGGTAAGTTTTGAGAACACATATGTTGAAAAAGAGACGTTACAATATTGTAATACATGGGTACCCAGGACTTGCATGTATTCAACGTTGTTCTTAACTCTTTGATCCCAAGGAGTAACCAGCATCTAATTTCTCCTCACAGTATAACCGCTGAATCAAGTATTACGGTCACGAGAAAAAAGGAAATGATCAGCGACCGAAGAAGTTCTTGATTGTGAAAGAAATTCTCTTTGTCATCACCTTAGGAAATGCTTAGAGAACAGTATGGAGAATATGCATACTGATGTTAGGGTGTAAATGGTTAGATCCATGCATATCTGAACTTGGATTTTAAGAGATGGAAAAAAAAGTTGTGCTCTAAGAAAAATCAAGCGTGAAAGTTCTCGTCCCCGAAATCTTGGGTGCCCCGTTCGAAAATACTTCCTTAAAAGCAAAGTTATACTAATTGCCTAAGGACAGAACCTTTCAGAAGTTAGTTACCTGTGACACTCGAGCTTGAGCACAGCCCTGGAAAAGGTTCAAAATTTACCTAAGTTCCATACACAACTCAACATTTAATTTAACTCTAAATGATATAACACAGTTGAGCAATTAGTAAATCGCTTATCATCGTTAGGTGATAAAAATGGATAACATTTATATTTCCTCATCAATATATCTATTTTGTAGATCACGCAAGATCAAGTTTCCGACTTCTCCAAAGACATTTCAAAGTTTAAAGAAAGCTTCATCAATGAAGGTCCAAGCTCTATTGGCACTGATCTTGAAGCAGGTAAATTTACGAAGCTTGATGTAAGGTTTTCTCAACTTTTCAACACCTATATAAAATCGAGATGAGAAGTATGATTTAATTTTCGATCTGCACTCGACTGTATTTTTTTCTAAGGTGTGGAACTGTTAAAGAAATTCAAAGAAGAGTTTGCAAACTTTGAAAAGGAGCGTCAAGAATTGGCGAATGCTGAAAAACTGTTTGGTCTTCAGATCACTCTTTACCCTGAACTACTGGACATGGAGAAAGAGCTGAAGGGATTGGATCAGATCTTTTCTATTTATGAGAATCAAAAGGCAAGTTGAGTGAAAAATTATTCGAAACATTTGCGCATAAATGGAAGCAAGCCAAGTGTCAAATGTTTAGGGCTTCAGTGTTGCAGTAAATTCCCACAATTGAAACGGCGAGGCCAAACAAATGAAGATGGCTTGTGAAAAGTTGCTCCAACCTCTCCATAGAATTTGCAAGACGTTTATTTATCCCTAGCGATTCATTTTTCTTTGTCGTTTTTGCTGTGGTTGATAATTGTGATCACCTTATATGAAGATTTAGAGCAATTTTCTTTTGAATCTGGATATTTATCCAAAAATGCAATGGTTTTGCGTGATATTGGTCTGTCTCTCTGGTCTAAAAATTTCGCGCCAATCTCTAAACCAATCAGATGCAAAACAAAAGCCAATTGCGACTTGTACATCCGCGTTTTCCCGCGCTTCATACAGTTTGGTCCTTTTCACTATAAGAGTTTTCATTGGCTCCTGGTGATAGTTTCTGTCCCTCTGATTGGCCGTTTGATTAATTACTTATTACGTGTATGTTCCTGTCCATCAGGCGGCTCGTGATGAATGGGCCAACACGCTATGGGCCAACCTTGATGTGTCAGTGTTATCAGAGGGTATTGACGGGTTTATTAAACAACTCAAGAGACTTCCAAGAGAGGTGAAAGCCCTACCGCTGTGCCATATTCTGGAGGAGAAGATGAAGGAGTTTAAGAATTCCATTCCACTCTTTTCTGATCTGAAAAACGAGGCTTTGCGAGAACGGTAGGAAATGGGTCTTTGATTGTTGAACAAATTCTCCTTGCTAGAACAAGAAGAAAATTGATGTTACCTTTAAAAAGTTTGGTTGATTGTGGGCTTTAATTTTTTTCAACCAAAGGGGACGACAAAGCGATAAATCAATGTAAATGTATAGCAGTACAAACAGAATTAATTTCTGTTGGATGGTTTAATTCTTAATCATATCTCTTTTAATTCTTTTTATTAACGAAATAGAGTACAATGTATTCTTAGCCTGTATAAAAAACCTCTTATTCATGGTCGGAAGGAAAAAGGAGGCTAATCAAACTGGTCATGTAATATATACATACATATATATATATATATATATATATATATATATATTTTTTTTTTTTTTTTTTTGAAATGAAAAAAAGAGTACATTAATTCTGTAATCTTGACTTCTTTACCGAACAGCCATTGGAAGAAATTAATGGAAATGACGGGCATGAAGTTCGATCTCAATCCGGACACCTTCACACTTCAAAACATGTTTGCCATGGAGCTACACAAGTTCCAGGAGGTCATCGGTGACATCACGGCTAGCGCCACAAAGGAGCTTGGGATCGAGAAAGGTATCAGTGAAGTGGGTGACACGTGGGGTGCTATGAAATTCACTGTGTCCAAGTTTATGAAGGGAACCCAAGAGAGAGGCTTTATTTTGGGAGCTGTTGATGAAATCCTGCAAATACTGGATGACAATGCCATGAATTTGCAGAGTATGTCCGCCTCGCGGTTTGTGGGGCCGTTTTTGGAAACTGTTAACAAGTGGGAGAAGAGTTTGTCACACATTGGAGAGGTTGTTGAGGTGAGTGTCTGACCAATAGTAAGCTGACTGTGGAAAGTAATCAAATTACACGTTCTATGACTTTGCTTTACCTCGCACTGTGATTATGTTATTTTCCTTTCTTCCGATTGGCTGTCGTAATTATTTGGTTTTGGTCTTACGACGCTCAATCGAAATGTGCTCTAGAATTGCTTAAACAAGGCAACCAACAGATAGGTACTCTGTCCTAAAAGGGCGACTAAATATCAAAACCACTCAAAATGAAACTGCGAAGGAGATCTCTACCAGTCCCCATGGTAAGCCTTACTTGAGTTGGAATCTCGAAAAACCATCAACGTCTTAAGGAACAGCTATGTCATGTAGCGTTGCAAATAATATCTGATATCCACTGTCTGGGATCGTTTTTTTTTTCTAATCCTTCTCAGGTGTGGATGGTTGTGCAAAGAAAGTGGATGTACCTCGAGAGCATCTTCATCGGCGGAGACATCAGAGCTCAGCTTCCAGAGGAGGCCAAGAAATTCGATGACATCGATAAGACATTCAAGAAGGTTTGTAGCATGTTACGCTTCTGTGTTGCACGTGAAGGTGTGTGTGCTAAAGAATTAGTGATCGGGAGGAGGGGGGGTGGTGGCAGAGAGCAAGGGTTCTTGTCCAGACGTTTGATACATCAGTTTCATTAATAAACAGTCCAGCATCTAATTTCTCTCCACAATAACACTGTAGAATCATCCATTAAGATCATGAAAATAAAGGGAATGATCGGCAGTCAAAGAAGCTTTGATTGTTAAACGAATTCTTCTTTTCTCTTGGAAGAAAATTCAGAAGAAATCTGGGAAAACACCCTTCCGTTTACCTCTAAATTTAACTATGAATTTTTCAGGGGAAAAGCACGTCCCAGCCAACACCACAAATGTCCCGCTCTGCTCTCTCATCTTTTCTTAGTTCGGCTCCTGTTAAGAGCGCATTTTCTCCAATGTCTGTGTCACTTAAATAATTCATCTTGCACTTCATGGTCTTCACCTTGTTTCTGTCTTCAGATCATGAGCGACACTGCAAAGAATCCAAAAGTGTTAGAAGCTTGTCACGCCGCCAGTCGTCTGGAGCAGCTGCAGATGTTGGTAGCTGGTTTGGAGAAGTGTCAGAAGAGTTTAAATGATTACCTGGACTCCAAGAGAAACGCCTTCCCAAGGTTTTTCTTTATTTCTGACGACGAACTGCTCTCTATTCTCGGCAGCCATGATCCACAGTGCGTGCAAGAACATATGATCAAGGTAACTGAGTACGACGGAATCAGGGCCAATTTTATTGCGTAATGGCGAGTGGCAAATTTACCTCTGATTTGCTTACTTTTCCTCTAATTGTTTATTAAAGCCAGTTGACAACAATGGCAAATACTTCAATTTCACGTGCGCAAACATTTTAACCCTTTTACCACCAAGAGTGACTAGCATCTAATTTCTCCTTAAAAAATCCCTCCTTAATCACACACTAAGGCCATGAGAATGAAGAAAATGATCACCAACATCTTAGGAAATGTATAGAGAACAATAAGGAGAATTTGCATACTGATGTTAGGTTGTACTGGCTTAAGGCAGTCAGTAAATTTTGCCTTTGTTGTTTGCGCACATGTGGTTCTAAAATCTTTATAGTTAACCTCTTTGGGACATACAATAAGTAGGTGATATGCTGTTTCTATCTGGCTCTGAAGACAAGACTTGATGAGCCCTTACAACTTCTAAAGATTAGCAAAGGCATGTTCTGTCCACTGCTGTGGTGATTTCTTAATGATAAAGAGAGGAAGCGCATAGGGAGGGCAAGAGCGAAACGAAGCGTTCATTTTCTTTTACTCTCACAACCCCTCGCGTTCATGTTCGTTAAATCCTTGGCGGCTCCTATTTCGCGCGCGCTGTGGGCGATGATCTTAGAGAGAATACAAGGATTGTCAACACACCATCTGAAGCATGGGCTTGGCATTACCTCCAACCTGTTTTAAACGCAGTTATCAATAAGTAATCGCAACTTGTATGCGGCGCAGCTTCCTTCAAAAGCTACTTATTTACTTCTAATTTTACTGGTTCTCGTCTTTTACAGATGTTCGACAACATTGCTAAGTTGCGTTTCGAAGAAGGGACTGGTGAAGAGATGTTGGCCACTGCCATGCTCAGTAGCGAGGCTGAAGTGATGGAGTTCAGGCAGCCAGTGGCGGCTGAGGGACGAGTGGAAGACTGGATGACAAACGTGCTGAATGAAATGAGAAGGACTAACAGACTCATTACGAAAGAGGCCATCTATAAATATGGCGGCGAACTGTCCAGGTATAAGTTCTTTCTTTACCTTACCATTTAATCTCTACGTGCGACCAGCATCTAATTTCTCCTTGCAATATCACCCTGGATCACACTCTAAGGAAACGATCACCAACTTTAGAAGCTCTTGATTTTTAAAGCGTCCCATAAAGTAATGAAAAAATAAAGAAGAAAAAAAAAAACAGGTGTTCTAAACCTTCGTCTGCCTTGCTTGTTACGTAAATGCAAGGTCTTTTTTTCGCACAGTGGTCAGTTGAAACGAAAATTTAATAGAGTGTCGTAAAATCGAAACCAAAACCAAATCAATCACAAAAGCCAATCAGACAAAAAAATATATCATTTGGAGATAATGAGAACTCAAAATAAAACTATCAAACTACCTGAAGCACGGGAAAACGTGGGTGACCAGGTCACGATTGATTTTAGTTTTGAATCTGATTGGCTAGGAAAGTTGACCAATCATGTAGGGACGTAAGGCAAAACCTAAGCAGTCCTGGATTACATTTGACACTATTGTAAATTGCTCTTTTAAGTTTATGTTACTGTCTGGTAACATTTTAGATGTGTTTTTTTTCCAGAATTGACTGGATGATGGAGTATCAAGGAATGGTGGTACTGGCTGGAAACCAAGTTTGGTGGACATGGGAAGTTGAGGATGTGTTTAGAAAAGTGAAGAAAGGAGACAAGATGGGAATGAAAAACTATGCTAAAAAGATGCACAAACAAATCAGCGACCTTGTTGAAAAGGTGTGTTAACACTGGCTTTTGGTCAGTTAAATAGATTAATAAAAAAATGAATTAATAGATAAGTGATTCCAGAAGCTATTAAGATAAATTACATAAAAAAGTGGCTATGTGTGGAAAACTATTTCGCTAATTAGAAACGCTAGAACCGTCTATGCGCATATAAATAGAGTGAGGAGAACGTAACACTGATTAAAATGAACAAGGCTAGTTTAGGATCCTGATATAAAAAAATAGAGATTACGTTATATTTCTAATCTAACAATTTGATCTGAAAACGTACAATCCCAGTCTGTTGCCATGAAATCAAAATTACCATCGTCCGAGACAATATTTTATTTTCTATGGAAGTTTTGCGTAACGCGACTCGCTTCATGAAGTAAGCTGTTTACACTTTTTTTCTTATATTTAAAACTTGTATTTTTTTTTTCAGGTTCGTCATCCAAACCTGACCAAAAATGATCGCAAGAAGTTCAACACAGTGCTGATCATTGAAGTTCACGCCAGAGACATCATTGACAGTTTTGTTCGAGACAGGTGAGAATAGTGATACGAACTAACCAGGGGTTTCTATAAAAGCCATTTATTGGTCTACCGCCGCCTAGAGGACCTCTTACCGCTGCGTACGTCCCCGTTTCCGTACACAGCTACCAATTACACTATCGGAAACCGCTTATGGATAAAGTAATTGAAACCGCTTGGGCTAACTAGTCATAAAATGTTTTGCTGCTTTATTTTTAGCCAATTTTTTTTTGTCTCAGACAATCAGATGCAGATCTATCATCAATCACAACTAAGTCGCACATGCTTTCCCTGGTATAAGGTTGGCGGTTTGTTTGTCTTTATATACCTTGAGCTCTCTTTGAGTCTTCATTGGGTCAGATTGAGCTCTCGGAAGGAGGAAAAATGTTAAGGCTCTTGTTAACTAAAGTTGAGATTGATCATAATTCCCCCTGTTTTCCTGACAGCATCATGGACACGCGTGAGTTCGAGTGGGAGAGTCAATTAAGGTTCTACTGGGATCAGTTACCAGATGAGTTGATGGTGCGTCAGTGTACAGGCGAATTTGGTTATGGATACGAGTACATGGGACTAAATGGACGACTGGTCATCACCCCCCTGACAGACAGAATATACCTGACTATCTCTCAGGTGAGGTGTTTACGTGTGTAAAAAATTTAAAGTAGGGGGAGGTAGTGTAGTTATTAGATGAACGTTTGGTGTTTTATAATCCTACTGAATTGTAGTTTTACGCTTCTTTTCCCTTCTTTTTGTAGGCCTTGTCCATGTACCTCGGTGGTGCCCCCGCAGGGCCGGCCGGTACAGGAAAAACCGAGACAGTGAAGGATCTGGCTAAAGCTCTGGGATTACTGTGTGTCGTAACTAACTGTGGAGAGGGTATGGATTACAAGGTGAGCTAAACAGGTTTTGTGGATGTCATATGATATGGGTAATTTGCGTAACGCTTACGCGTCACGCAATTGAGTGAGAGCTATGGCTTCGACGACCTGCATAGAGTGACAGTCAAACCCTTGCTGTTTGACAGAATGTCTTTACATTTTTGACCAGCTACTTAATTTTAAAAGTTACGTTTGTCGTTGCTAGCCATCCTTTTAGAGTGTGTGACTCGAAACTGAGGGAGTCGAATTTGTTGCAATATTTTCACATATCAGTCTACAAACGCATGAGTTTCTTACTTTTTTCTCCTCTAGTCCATCGGCAAGATCTTCTCAGGCCTGGCGCAGTGTGGTGCCTGGGGTTGTTTTGACGAGTTCAACCGTATCGACGTGTCTGTACTATCAGTTGTCTCAACACAGATTAAAACACTGCAAAACTCACTCAGCAACCATCTTAAGAGACTACAGGTGAACTCACGTCTACCTTATCTAAATCTTGACTTAATTTGCATGACGAAAAATGGTAAACGTAATAACAAACCTGTCTCAAGCGTGACAAACTATAGACAGTTTAGGGCAATTAAGTTTCGTCAATAATCTGAGATTACCTTAGTTTTTTTTAACCCTTTACGCTCTTACATTAGCATTCATATTCTCCATACTGTTCTCTGTACATTTACTAAGATGCTGACAAGGAGAATTTGCACCGCCCTCTCAAACAATTAGATGTAAAAACAGAAACAGAAACAAAGTTGCCTTAGTCATTCGTGTTTTCCCGCGCTTTATGTGACTTGCTTGTCTTTGCTTTTAGTCTCGTTGGTGAATTGATCTAATTGGTCGCTTTGATTATCTTGGGTTGTGGTTTTTCGTAGTAGTCGAAAACTGCTTTAAAGAAAGACGTAAGACTTTGTCAAGAATGTGAGACAGAAGGAAATCCAAGGTCTCTGTGAGGATACAGACTATAGCTATTCCTTCCAGTTCTACTAACTGGTCCACAGAAATCTCTAGAGGGAGCACTTGTTAACCAAGTTGTAAACTAATTTCTTCTCCTTGAACAGTTTGAAGGTACAGAGATAGCACTGGATGGTCGCATGGGGATTTTCATTACCATGAACCCTGGCTATGCAGGTCGTACAGAACTTCCTGAGAGTGTCAAAGCTCTGTTCAGACCTGTTATGTGTATTGTGCCAGACCTGCAACAAATCTGCGAGATCATGCTTTTCTCCGAAGGGTTTTTATTGGCCAAGGTAAGACAGACGAAAAAGAAAATACGATTTAGAGATCGTCTGAATTTAGTGTCAAAAATAATCAGGAATTGTTTTTCTTGGCTTTTATGATTGGCGTTAGAAACGCAAAACTTAAGTCGATCGTGACTGGTCGCCTGCTTTATCTTGCGCTTAAGTGTGGAGACATTTATTTACCTGAATAATAAACATTTATTCTGCTTTGCTGATCTGAATATTTTGGGTTTAATTTCACGACACTCATTCACTCACTCACCCGGGATAGAAGGGGATGGACGCTTTTTCGAGGCTGGGTACTTTTCAACTTTTCCTACCAAAAGGGTCGGCGCTTAATCGAGATGGGCGCTTTTCCGGGGTTGGACGCTAAATCGATGAAATACGATTCACACATGGCATGCATCTAGTCAAACATTATTGTAAATTCCTCCTTTTTACAAAGGTTCTTGCCAAGAAGATGACAGTACTTTACAAACTTGCGTCAGGACAGCTCTCCAAACAATCTCATTACGACTTTGGGCTTCGTGCACTGAAGGCTGTACTTGTGATGGCAGGAGAACTGAAGAGAGGTTCTCCTGATCTGAGCGAGGTCAGTTTTAGTTCGTGTTTGAAAAGGAGAAACGATTACACAAGTATCTATAGAAATACTTGGGTTCTAAATCTAGTGAAACACTGTTCCACTGTCAAGGTTTAGGCGTTCGACTCTAAACCCTTAACTTCTCTGAATCGTTTCTTTTCTTAACCGTCCAATAGTTTTTCTCTTGTCCAGGTCGCATGTCGCAAGGAATCTTAATACATTCAGGGTAAAAACGCCTAGCATCTCCAGTAGTGTTAAGTTAAGAAGAGACTGAGAGTCACTCGAGACCAAGTTTCCAGTAAATGTAGAAACAAATTTGTTGTTTGTTGACGTTCGCTAACCCCCTACATATTTCTTTCACTGCCTTTACCTACGTTAACTCTGAAACAGAGGTCACGGTTCAAAGGTACCCACTGCTATCTCAACTTCTCTATTGAATTTTTACTTCTTTCAGGATGTAGTGTTAATGCGTGCATTGCGTGACATGAACTTGCCAAAGTTTGTGTTTGAAGACGTACCACTCTTCCTCGGTCTCATAGCGGACTTGTTTCCAGGCCTTGATTGTCCAAGGGTACGGTACCCAAATTTCAACGACGCAGTTGAAGCAGTGTTACAGGACAATAAATACATTTTGCTTCCACATCAGGTAAAGCATAATTTATAACGCCACATTTCGAGAGAGAATTTTTCTCGGGATCCAGCGAATACAATTTACGGGCGTGTTCCATTTGACTGGAAAATATTTTTACTGCACCTTTTGCAAGCAGTTTCCGGAACGTGCAAACTATCTGGCTCTGAGAGAATAGGGGGGAATCTTTGGGAAAATTGTCTTCTTTTCGAGTCACCTTTTTTTTCATTTACATTGACTTCCTAGAAGTTTCGACATCATATCGCTCTTTTAATGTTTAGCTTGAGGTAGTTGAAAGATTTGTAGTTCAACTAATATACATGTCTCTGCGTAACAGGCCGATAAAGTTGTTCAAATGTACGAGACCATGTTGACACGACATACAACCATGATCGTGGGCCCCACTGGAGGAGGAAAGACTGTTGTTATTAACACATTAGCGCAGGCGCAGACACGGTAAGATGAATTCTTCACCTATGTCAATTGCTTGCGAGCAGGCCCTCATTTTTTACGTCTAACCGCTATCAGGGAGACACAGGCCTAAGGCACTTAAAACCTGAATGTGTGTTTAGGCTTTCCTTTCTGCAATTGAATTTACTCTAGCGGATTTTTTCATTACTCATCATCCTGAGGTCAAATGTGACTTAGCGGTTATATGGAAATGTAAGGGCTGCGGGATGAATGTCAGTATCTGAACAACTTCCTACCTACCCCTCCCCTAGCCCACATTAGACTTAACTTGTTATCATTTGACTGTTGCTGTTAGGGGAGGGGTAGGTTCGCAGTTGCTCAGATACTGACATTGATAGGGCCAGCCAACATCGTCTGGCGCAACTAGTCTTCCGTTTATTGACCCAACCTTTTTTTATCTCCAGTCTGGGCATAACTACAAAGATGCATATTATGAATGCCAAGGCATGCACAGTTGTGGAACTGTACGGAACGCTGGATCCTGTCACCAGGGACTGGACTGATGGATTACTGTCCAACATCTTCCGTGAGATAAACAAACCCACTGATAAAAACGAACGCAAGTATATCGTGTTTGACAGCGATGTGGACGCCCTGTGGGTAGAGAACATGAACTCTGTGATGGACGACAACAGACTGTTGACTTTGGCTAATGGCGAGAGGATTCGGCTTCAGAAACACTGCGCCTTGCTGTTTGAGGTAACTTCAGTTTAAAATATTGACCAATGCACGCTCTTCCCATTTGAAACCTCCTTTTTCATACTGGTGCATTGTTGACTCCGTTGAATTGGGTGATCATATTGCATGTGGCTGTAACGAATTGCTGGTTAAAAATTACTTTTGAAAAAAAAATGTTGCTCATCTAAGGTCTTTGTAAATTTTCCACCAGGTAATTTTATTTGGAAAATTGACTTCTCATAATTTGTACGTTAAAAACTCTGCGACGATTAAGAAACTAAAATATCTCAATTCCCAACTCAGGTTTCAGATCTTCGTTACGCTTCTCCGGCCACTGTGTCCCGTTGCGGAATGGTGTACGTGGATCCTAAGAATCTGGGCTACAATCCTTACTGGCAGAAATGGTGCAATGCTCGAGGAAATGACAAGGAACGAGAAGAGCTCAACAGACTCTTTGAGAAATATGTGCCTCCCTGCATCGATTTGATTCTGGAAGGAATCATCGAAGGAAAAATCGGAAAGAAGTTGAAGACGATTATTCCTCTGACAAATCTTAACATGGTAGGTGATGGTTTTGTTCAGAAAAATGTTTGCTAACTTATTATCAAAAAGCTACGTATGGAGTGACGTGGTGCACCAGCTTACTAGGTGGACTCTGGATGTACAGGGCCAGGTTCGAGTCTTGGCCAGCTTTTTTTTTCGAGAAAGAGATTTTACTGTCCCTATGCCTCTCTCTGGCAATGAGCAAAAACTGACATCGATGTGCTGATACGAAAAATATGGGATCAATGTCATTTTTTGAGCAACTGCACACCTGCCCCTCCTCCAACCCTATTTTGCTATCAATATACTTATGTTGGGTTAGGGGATGGGTTGGTGCGTCGTCGCTCCGATACTGATATTGATCAAAAATATGTTGGTAGAGGATGATGAAAAGTGTTTCATTTCATGATCTGTCGTCACATCCAGGAATGGTAGAAACGTGTTGTGCAAGTTTTAAACTTGATTCTCTCAGCAGTAACTTGTAATTAATAATTTCATTTATATTTCCCTCCAGGTCGTACAATTGTCCCAGATGCTCGATGCACTGCTTCCCCCTGCAGAAAACGCTCAATTCCTGGGAACTGAAACAACAGAGGCTGTTTTCCTGACCTCGTTGACTTGGTCGCTAGGGGGAGGCCTACTGGAGGATGGGCGGATTGTTTTTGATGGATTCGTGAAGAGGATCGCGTCTTTACCTCAGAATCCAGCTGAAGGAAGCGTTGTTAAACCAGGTTTGAATTCAATTTCTTCAACGATGAAGGGCTGACGCTCGAAACGTCAGCTTTAGAAACTCTATAAGTTATACAATCTACAATTTTCATATTTTTTCTTTTTTTCATTTCTTTTATGGTATATAGGGGGACAAATTATCTTGTCACAAGTTTCGCCAAGGCTGAAAAGGCATTAAGAAAAATATTTTTACACCTGAAAGCCGTAGAATTTGTGTTTACTTTTTTGGAATCGTTTTTGCTTTTGAGACATAACAAGAAGTGGTTTTCAAGCCATTTTCCCATCTTTTTTTTCTTGTATGTCAGGTGAGATCCCGAGCGCTCAGCCCACAGTGTTCGAGTATTATTTCGACACGAAAAAGGGCCTTTGGGTACCCTGGGTTGACGTCATCCCTAAGTACGTCCACGACCCCGAGAAAAAGTTCTCGGAGATTTTGGTGCCCACTGTGGACACTGTCAGGACAACATGGCTGCTTGAGCTGATGGTTAATATTAAGAGACCTGTGGTACTTGTGGGGGAGACTGGGACCTCCAAATCGGCAACTACAGCGAATTTCTTGAGAGGACTAGATAAAGATGCTACGGTATGTTGTACACAAAGGAAATTCAGTAATCAAGTTATATTTTGTCTTTTTTTCTTAAAGAAAGAAAGTGAACTGACTGAGTGGAGAGGAGATTTATGTGTCTGAACATTGATAACTGAACGGCTATCACTCGACTGCGATGTATTTTTCACTGAAAGTAACTTATGTTCGAGCCAACTATTCTTTTTGGCTTTGCCTTGTTCAGTTATGCCTTAGTTATTTATCTCTTTTTTTCTATCTGATAGCTTCTTCTCAACATCAATTTTTCGTCTCGAACGACGTCCATGGACGTCCAAAGGAATCTCGAGGCAAACGTAGAGAAGAGAACAAAAGACACTTACGGTCCCCCCATGGGTAAGAGACTTCTGGTTTTTATGGATGACATGAACATGCCACAGGTTGATGAGTACGGAACACAGCAACCAATCGCGTTACTGAAATTACTCCTTGAGAGGGGAGGCATGTATGACAGAGGAAAGGAACTCATCTGGAAGAACTTCAGGGATATTGGCTTTGTAGCCGCCATGGGAAAGGTACAGTAGGTTGAATTAGAGAAAGTTTCAAGTTATTGTCGATGGTAATGTGGCATCCTTGGTTTTGCTTTATTACGCTCTGTAATAGTTCTAGAAAACGCGTGCCGAATCAGATTCAAAACTAATAGTGACTTTTCCAATCCAAGCGAACTGGTTTAAAAATATGCTTTGGGTGTTAAAGTGATAAGATTTCTGTGGGGAGTAACTTTTTTAAGTTTTAACCGCATTTCCAAAGGAAAATGAATACTTTTTTTTTTTGAAGTAAAAAACGCTTTCTAACTTTTGTTTATCAACGTAGTAATTTCTAATTTTTTTTCCCTCTCTCTATCATATGCTTTTCACAAAGCAATTTGTGGTTCTCACACTTTTTTTTTTTTTTTTTACCTTTTTACACTTCATTTTTCGTTTTTTTCTTCCAGCCGGGTGGTGGTCGTAATGAGGTGGACCCGCGTTTCATTTCGTTGTTCAGCGTGTTTAACGTCACTTTTCCTTCACAAGACTCCTTGACGAAAATATACCATTCTATTCTTAACGGGCATTTGGAGCCTTTCAAAAAGGAAGTCAGAGAACTAGCTTCCAAGATCACAGCCTCAACACTGGAGTTTTACAACAAGATCATACAAAATCTACCACCGACACCCTCTAAATTTCACTACATTTTCAATCTGCGGGATTTATCCCGTGTAACCCAGGGATTGTGCTTAAGCACACCCGATAGGTTTGATACCCCCGGACAATTCGTCCGACTGTGGAAGAACGAATGTCTCCGAGTGTTCTACGACCGCTTGACGAGCTCGTCGGATAAGAAGATCGTGAATGTAAGTAATTTACATATTTGTTCCTCTATGAATCTTCACGGGCGGTGTTTAACTGAATCAATCAGGGAACTGACGTAAAATTACCACCAACCAGCTCAGTCTTACTTTGAAAATGATTAAAAAATGTCAGGAAGAAATCCTGTCAAAATTTGACATTTCAAAAAAGGGATGTGGGTTCAGTAATAATTTGAATACCGACTAAATTGCGTGTCTCCTCTGCGAGTTTCCTTTATTGCTATTTATACTAACGTGTCACGGTTATTTCCCCCTGTCAGGGATACATCAGCGAGCTGGTAGAACAGAACTTTACAAGTTATGTGGACACCGTAAATCGAGAGCCCATCTTGTTTGGAGATTATCGTAATGCTTTGACTGAAGATCCGCGCTTGTATGAAGACATCGTGGATTATGAAGCAGCCAAGGCTATTTTTGACGAGGTTCGTAGCGTATGCTGCTTTCTTTTGAAGAAGAGTCTCTCTCGTTGAGTTTTATATTTAAAAAATTTGATTTTTTTTCCTGTTCTCATAACAGATTCTGGAGGAGTACAACATGGACCACGTACCAATGAACCTTGTTCTTTTTGATGACGCCATCGAGCATCTGACACGCGTACACCGTGTGATCCGCATGGAGAAAGGCCACGCCCTTTTAGTGGGGGTTGGAGGCAGTGGTAAACAGTCCCTAACCAAGTTAGGCGCCTTTTCTGCTGGATGCGAGGTATTTGAGATCACCCTTACAAGAGGCTATGATGAGAATTCCTTCAGAGAGGACCTGAAGGGACTTTACTCGAAACTTGGTTTGGAAAACAAGAAAATGGTGTTCTTGTTCACTGATGCTCATGTAGCACAGGAAGGTAAAATTCCCAAACGATATTGGCACATTAATACGACAAACAACACCAAAATAAAGATGGCACTGATCTGCATAGCATTAATGTTTTATTGCATTCCTAGGCTTCCTCGAGCTCATCAACAACATGCTCACGTCAGGAATGGTTCCTGCGCTATTCCCAGATGACGAGAAAGAGGGAATCATCGGCCAGGTAATTTCAAATTGGCTATTGAAGATCCCTACGGGTCATATGTGTTGTCGATTCTTGTTTTCGTTTTAAGGCTTTCCTCCGAGAACTTCAGTTTTCTCAGAAATTGAGGTGGTAATTCATGAATCTGAGACTTGAGAAAGCGATTTTGAATGAAGCACTGTGATTGGTCCGCAAAACGTGTACCAGCCAATCAGGTGGAAACTTGTGCCAATCGTGACGTGTTCACTCACTTTTCCCGCGCTTAAGGCCGTTGACATGTATTTCCTTTAATTCTTCTCATTCGCTCCTCGTGCCAATTTTTCTTCGCCTTGATTGGTTGTTGCGATTACTTTGATTTTGGTTTCACGATATTCCATAGAAAACTGTTGGATTTGAAGAAAAGACTATTTCATAGCTTGGTTTATTAAACAAAAGTATATTCCTTTTCTTCTTCTTACCTTCAGGTTCGTGATGAGGCAAACAAAGCCGGAGTACCACCTGCACGGGAATCTATTTGGCAGTACTTTGTTAACAAATGCGCAAACAATCTGCACATCGTTTTAGCCATGTCACCCGTGGGAGACACATTGAGGACACGATGCCGCAACTTCCCTGGTCTGGTCAATAACTGTAGTATTGACTGGTTTACAGCATGGCCACAACAGGCACTCCATGCTGTGGCCTCAGTATTTTTGGGAGAAAACGTAAGTTGACGAGAGCCGTAGACAACTCTATGATAATGCCTTTTACAGGGTACGCATGACCTTGAGCCAATCAATCAATAAGTGTATTGTACATCGTATTCACATTGCAATCTACTTAATGACTTCATGGTGTTATGTTCTTGGGAAAAATTTTGAAGTCTCGCAGTGCCTCCTCTACTCAGGAGTATGAATGGGTATTGGTGAATTGTCAGGGAAGCCTGATGAAATGGGAAGGGAGGGAAGGGTAAATTTGCGATGTATTGGCCTCTCATCCAGGAGGTAGTATCAGTACTCCTAGTCGCTTCATCCTAAGGAAACTGGGATAAGATCCGGCTAGATGGGCCACTTGGCTCGAGTACAGACTTTACCTTTTCAGTTTTACATTGTATTGAATGCCACTCAAGATGAGTAGGTTATTCATAATACTTATTTTCAATAAATAGATAGCGTTATTTTTTTCATAAGGCTACTGAATTACGAAAAAGTTTTTAAGGAGCGCGTAACAATCAATATAGTTCCCTGTTAAATGCCCCTCTCCAAGAGCGCGTAACGACCGCTTAGATACACGCTTCACTGATCCATCAAAACAGAAATTGTATGTGGAGTTAAAAAATTTCAGGGTTGTTTAGTAGTCAAGGTATTTTTCAAATAGCCTGTTTTTACCCTGAAAAGTTGACATGCTTGTTGTGCGGAGTAATTCAACCTTAACTCTTTAACCCTTTGACTCCCATGAGTGACCAAGATCCAAGACAGCATTTCTCCTCTCAACATCAATACAAAATCAAGCGGTGGGACTAAAAAAAAAATGCAACAAGGGGATTGTTAGTTGATTCAATACTAAATTCTCTGAAGTCTGAAGGTCTATAATAAGAATTGTATGGCAAGGAGAATTACTAATGAGATCTTGCAGAGAATGGGTTAAAGTTCTCTCTAATTTTTGAGGGAAGTACTGAAACAGTTTTTTACAGGTTATTCTTAAAACTTGAATGACTCCTCTTCGCCAACCTGTTGAAACTTGTTACTTTATCTTTTCTTCAGAACGACAAGATACCCGATGAGCACCGTGAAAATGTTGTTAACCACGTGGTGTTTGTGCATCAGACTGTCGGCGTGTACAGTAAAACATTCTTGCAGAAGCTGAGGAGAGTTAATTACACCACACCAAAGAATTACCTGGACTTTATCAACACGTACAACAAACTGTTGGAGGAGAAAGACAAGTTTGTCTTGGAACAGGTTAGCTTCACGTTCACGCAGCTCTCTGGCCTGTGGTCCGCAATCACGCCCTCATTATTCACGCTGCAGGACGTACGTTTCTCCACCCGCGGGAAGATTTGAGACCCGTAGGGAAGAGGTTTGCCAGGGTCTGGATCCATTGCAGACCTCTTGCCGCTTCCTCTCGTTGCTCAAGGTGTCATACTTTCCCGAGGGCGAAGAAACGCCGGTGCTGAAGTGCTATTAATGAGGAGCAGCTCGTTGACTCGCCGCTATCATGTTGTACTCTGGAAGAATGACATGGCTGGCTTCCATGAATGGAGACTGTATTAAACGAAACAAAACTTTTCCTTCTTCCTTTCTGCAGTGGATGTTATGATATATTCACGCGTAATTAAGCATATTGATTTGAACCAGGGGAATAGAGTAATTTTCATTTGAGTGTTGAAATGTTTTTACTTCACTTTGATTAGTGATTGGTCCAGAAAAAAACTCGTGCCATTCTCTCAAAACTAAAAACAAACGCGACTTCGTCACTTGCTTCTAGCAGAATGCTTCTTTTCACTTCTAGTCCTCATGTACCCAATCAGTTATCAAATTATTTTTCTAGTAAAGGGTGATCGCGTTTTTCTCCAAATAATATTTCGACTTTTGCTTTAGTGTCATCGTCTTGATGGAGGCCTCAGCAAATTGCTGGCCGCAAGCGAACAGCTGAAAGAACTGAATGAAAAGCTGGAGATTCAGAAAGTGGCGGTGACAGAGAAAAGCGAGGCCTGCGAGAAACTGCTCTCAGAGATTCAGCGTGCCACGGAACTAGCAAACGAGAAAAAGGCCATGGCGGTTGGAAAGAGAGAGGAAATAGCTGAACAGAACAAGGAGATCGTTGTCGAGAAAGCCGAGGCTGAGGAAGCTCTTGCCCAGGCTCTGCCTGCGTTAGAAGAAGCTAAACTGGCTTTGCAGGATTTGGACAAATCTGACGTCACTGAGATCAGGCACGTGTTCTAACGTGCTACCTAGAGATGGGGCTGAAAAAATAAACAAACATGGGACGGCCTTAGTGAAAACTAGTTTCTCAATTTTGAGTCGCTGTCGCGTAATGATTAATTGATTATTTATTTCACTTTCTTCTCTATAATCACGTTGGGAGTAGTACTCATGATGGTTATTAACCTTCCGTTTGCTCTCCCCAGGTCATTCGCCAAACCCCCTCGCGCGGTACAGATGGTGTCAGAGTGTATCGTCGTAATGCGTGGTTATAAAGAGGTATCATGGAAACAAGCGAAGGGAATGATGTCTGAAGCAAACTTCTTGAAGAGCTTGACAGATATGGATGTGGATGGCATCACAAGCGCTCAGGTAACGGGTAGAGATTAAGGATTTTTTTCCACTGGCTGAGTGAAACGAAACAAATGGAGATACATAGGTGTTTTTCACCCACCACTTGGGGTCTGGAATAGGTGACATGACTTTGCCGAGGAGTACTTTATGTTGCCTAGCCAGTACTGACCTTTTCTACTCAACCACTCGCTCCAAAGATTTTTTATAGTTGCACTATATAATGGTTAAGTGTCATAAAACTATAATGATTACAACGGACGATGATAGGAAAGGTAACAATAACAAATAGCAAGCGCGCAACAGTACTAGTTAACATCTGACATTTCATTGTAATTTTTCGGTGCGATTGGTTGAAAGGATGGCTGAACGTGCTCGACAAATCACAGATTAAAAAAAACCAAGCCAATACTGAATCACGCTCAAATAACAAATGCGCGATAGAGCCAAACCATGGCGCCTCCAATTTCCATTGAGTTTATTGTGTCTTCTTCTCTCTTTTAACTGTGGTATTCCTTTAGGTGCGTCGCGCCCGTGATATGTTGAAGGAGATGAACATCACAGTAGAAGAGATGAGAGAAGTCAGCAAAGCAGGAGCTGGATTACTCAAGTTTGTGGTGGCCGTGCTTGGCTACTGCTCTGTTGCCAGGGAAATCAAACCAAAGAGAGAGAAGGTAGGTGTTATGAACATGATCCACAAGGTTGTCTGAGACAAATCTAATCCGTGATAGAAGTAATTGGTTTACATCCCTCTGGAAGGAGCGTGGGCTTATGTCTTGGACAGCGGCTGGTTACGAAGCTTAGAATAATACATAGTGTAACAATCCTACAGTGGGTCTACACGAGACCCTCTATACCACACTTACGAACTGTTATCAGTCTGTGCGAAGTGTGATGAACTATGTATCTTTTTGCATCGCAGGTGGCTAGGCTGGAGAGAAATTACCACCTGAGTAAGCGTGAATTGGAGAAGATCGAGAAAGAAGTGAAGGCTTTGGACGAGGAACTGAAGAATCTTGGGGATAAATACGATGCCGCCATGAGAGAGAAGTCGAGTTTACAGGAAGAAGCGGAAATTATGGAACGGCGCCTGATAGCAGCTGATAAACTCATATCTGGTCTGGGATCTGAGAAAATAAGGTAAATGAATTGAGACCTCTCATTGCCTGAGGGTGATTCAAGACACGGTCTTTAAGATAGCAGATTGTATTTTATGTTATAAGCACAGCATAGCTCTAAAGGCTGGTTTTCGCGATCGTCGAAGGCAAAGTCGGAGTTATTTTCATCGGCGTAGAGCGACACAATCCGATGATTTTTATCAGCTAAGTTGATAATGTCAACTGGGCAGCGTGAAGCTGACGTTGCGAGCGCCATGCCCTCGTTCTTCGCTCCTTAGCGTTTCCTATTGGCTCTGACGATGGGCTAACGCTCGTAACATCAGCTTTAGAAAGTCCTTGCGGTGGCCAATTTAAATTATCAACTCATTTCATCAAACCAAATTATCTAGTTATACTCCACACCGACGTAGCACCGTAGTTAGAAACGTACTCCCTTAATTTACGTAGAGAATAGATCCTGCTCGTATTTCTGTCACGCGTGACCCATGCACCGCACCAAGTTGGAGTTTCCAAGTGAAATCGAAAGTTGTAAGCCAAAGTATGGCCTGAGAACTCGCATTATGACCGGTTGGTTCTTCTACTTCTGCTTGCGACTTTGAAAATCTAGTTTACACTGGATCGTAGTTATTAATGGAATTGGATAAAAATGGAAATTTTCTGTTTGCCTCCAATTCCGTCAAGCTTGTGATTCCGCTTACGACTCCGATTTTCGATTTCACTTGGAAAATGCACCTTGGACTCCAGCCACTACTCCTTTGCGAGTGAAATCCAGGCTTGGAAGGTGTTCTTAGGTGATAAACAATCTTAAGTCTTTGATGAATCCCTTCTTATGTCCCCTCTCTCAGATGGACGGAAGACCTTGAAGAACTAAAGCGTCAACGAGTTCGTTTACTTGGAGACTGTCTCCTGGCCTCAGCCTTCCTCAGCTATCTGGGAGCCTTCACTTGGGACTTCCGATATGACATGTATCGGGGGGAGTGGGAGAAAGACGTCCTGAATCGAAACATCCCCGTGAGTCAACCCTTTAGGCTGGACACCTTCCTCACTAACGATGTGGAGATCAGTCGATGGACATCGGAGGGGCTCCCTCCGGATGAACTGTCGATCGAGAATGGTATCCTGACCACCCAGGCCAGCCGGTATCCACTGTGTATTGATCCACAGCAGCAGGCACTGAACTGGATCAAGAAGAAGGAAGAGAAAAACAATTTAAAGGTGAGATGTGCGTTTGTGTCAGTCGGATGCTCGGCAGGTTTTCGCTTTTTGAGAATTTTCAATCATGATATTTCAGTGTTTGAGTAGCCTTATCTTCTTAACTTTGTATTATGCCTTTCGCTTCAGAGATCTAATAGCTTATTCTTGCACCTGGCAAACATACATCTCTTTGTTGGATATTCCTGAGAATTTGGTGTCTGATCACCGTCGGAAGACAAAATTTCCAAGTTGATGATTTTCTGATTTCTTATTACCATCTGTTGGGCAGTTTTTGAAAGTTGTAAGAATAGTTTTTAATTTCATATCTCTTAGATGTGAAAGCCATAACTAATTTCATCGTCATTTCTTGTTGCTTTATCTTGTAGGTTGTTACTTTCAACGATCCAGATTTCCTGAAACAGCTCGAGTTGGCCATCAAATATGGCTTCCCCATTTTGTTCAAGGACGTTGACGAATACATTGATCCGGTGATCGATAACGTACTGGACAAGAATGTTAAAGGTAACAATAAAAAGAGAAAAAATACTCTAAGCGATGAAATAACCTTGTTACTACTGCTGTCAGGCGATAAGAGTACTTCTCTTGTATGTATTTATTCGATACTTACAACAGCCCTCTAGAAGAAAGCTCCTAGAGGAGAAAGAAAAGATTCTGTTTTGTTGGTACGACCGTATATTCTCGTAGAGTCTGATTTTTGATCGATTGCTATCGAAATTTAGTCACTAAACAACAGCCTATCAGATGCTGTGCATTACTCTCTCCTTACCTTTCGTCATAAAAAACGTCCTCAAAACTTTTTTTCGGTGGAACAAGGACGTCATTTTCAAGGGGTACAAATGACTTCGGCAATTGTTTTATTTGTAGAGCAGTTTTCAGTTGACCGTCGAAATACCAAAACCAAAGTAAACCAAAGGAAATTCAAACTAAAAACAGGCGAAAAACCTAAAGCGCGGAAAAACGCGAGTGACCAGGTCGCCATTGGTGTTAATTTTGCGTCTGATTGTTTTAAAGGATAACGGAAGTTTTCCAGACCAATCACAAAGACAAGTAAAGCAAAAATAAAATAATCCCTGATTACTACGACTCTCAATGACAAATTTCTGTATGTACTGCGACAATGTTGTTGTATTTTTTTCCTATCAGGCGAGCCTGGCCGCGAATTCGTTGTATTGGGAGACAAAGAAGTGGATTATGACCCAAGTTTCCGTCTGTACCTGAACACAAAGCTGTCCAACCCCAAGTACACACCCACACACTTTAGTCGTTGTATGGTTGTGAACTACACAGTGACTATGAAGGGACTTGAGGATCAGCTGTTGAGTGTTATTGTGGGATTTGAGAGGAAAGAGCTTGAGGAACAGAGAGAAAGACTTATTCAGGAAACCAGGTGAGTTGTTCCTGAGCACCAATGATAGTTGGACATATCGCTCTCTAGTGTTAAAAACGAGTCTTATTTTCATGGTGATGTAACATTTTGTTTTAGTGATAACAAGCGCCTGCTGAAGGATCTTGAAGACACGCTTCTTCGTGAGCTGGCTACGTCGCAGGGTAACATGTTGGATAATGTTGAACTTGTTCAAACTCTAGAAGACACCAAGTCAAAGGCTGTTGAGGTAATAATCTCGTTTGATTTCTTTCGTTAAATTTTAATCAGTCCGAGCTACTCCCAGAGTTAGCGTGGAATGGACTTCTCACTGTTTTACATCCTCTTCTTTGGGCAGGTCATTATTTTGTACGTCCTTCTTCCAACATTACCTCAATCTTTATCACCCACAAATGTCATATTGAATCTCTCTGTTCTCTCCAGGTCGGTGAGAAGCTAAAGCTTGGCGCCAAGACAGCAATCGACATCGACAAGCTCCGCGATGGTTACAGGCCAGCGGCAAAGCTAGGAGCGGTTCTGTTCTTTGTGTTATCAGAGATGTCAGCAGTGAATTCCATGTACCAATACTCCTTGGCTTCTTATTTGCAAGTGTTTGACTTGTCTTTGAGAAAGAGCTTACCAGATTCCATTCTTCCAAAACGACTCAAAAACATCATGGACACCCTCACTATGAATGTATACAATTATGCCTGTACTGGTAAGGGTATACTTCATGACGACCTATATGATACACTCAACCCTTAAACTTTCAGTAGTGATTAACATGTAACTCAGTTCTCCCCACAATATCCATACTTTTTCCAGCAAACAGGTGATGAGAATCTTCAGACTTATCAGATAGAGGTTGTTCTCTTGATCGAACGCCAAATTTTCGTAACCAATTTACAAGGAAATGTGTCGCAACCAGAGGAGAGAATTTATGAATAAAATTTGGGGGTAAAGGGGGCAATAGTTTTTACCTGGGAGTAACAATAAATCGTGTGCTGTGATGATGGTCCGGATGAAAGTAGTCCTGAAATGGAGTGTTGATAACGACAGTCACCGACGTTTTGACAAGCTCAACAGAAGTTATTTGCAGAATTCAGGCCATGAGCTGTTTATCGATCGAATGTTTAAGTTTTGGTGCATTGATCATTTTTTTTCCCGAATACTATTGGCTGGAAGGGTTAAATAATCCTTACAGTTTCTTTTCAAAGGAAAAGCAAGAGGGATCGTTTTGTATTCAACAACATTGTTTATCACGAGTATCTGTGTGTTTTAATCTTTAGGTCTGTTTGAACGTCACAAGTTGCTCTTTTCATTCCAAATGACCATCAAAATTATGGAGGCAGACGGAAAGCTTAACCCCGAGGAGCTGGATTTCTTCCTCAAAGGCAACATTTCTCTTGAAAAGAGTTCTCGCTCCAAACCCTTCCCTTGGCTGCCAGATCAAGGCTGGGAAGACATACAGAGACTCATGACTGTGACTCCAGACGCTTTCAGTTCACTGGCGGATGACATAGAAAGGAATGGGAAAGATTGGAAAGAGGTACGACGTTTTAATTACTATCTAAACGTAAGGAGAAGGCTACGTGGCCGACTGACGCTTTCTTTAATGTATATTTGAGCTTGACTGATCCGAATCCTTTAAAACTTGTATAGAAAATACTGGCCATAGTCTGGGTGCCACAAAGTCGTCAACTCTACTTAAAACTAACATTCAAGGTTGGATAATACCTCCATTTCATTTCTCTTTAGTGGTGTGACCAAGATGCACCAGAATCCGCCCCTTTTCCTGGTCGTTACGAAGAAAACCTGACAGACTTTCAACGTCTTCTTCTCCTGCGCTGTTTCCGTGTGGATCGAGTTTATCTGGCCATCACGAACTTCGTGACTGGCAGAATGAGCGAGAAATATGTGACGCCGCCTGTGATCAGTTTTGAGGCGATATTTGAGCAGTCCAACCCGTTCTCGCCAATAATCTTCATTCTCAGCCCCGGCTCGGACCCTGCTAGTGACTTGATGAAGCTGGCTGAGAGATCAGGCTTTGGTGGAAATAAGTTGAAGTTCCTTGCAATGGGTCAAGGACAGGAAAAGGTAACACCATTGATTTGCCTCCATTTGTTTGTTTTTTTTTAAATTTTATCATCATTAAGAGGCACACAAGCAGAGATGAGAAGGACAAAGAATATATATTCTCTTCTCTCCCAGACTCCCCTCCCGTCGCTCCCTACGTGGCATGCCACTCCGGCTGACTCGATTCTTATCCCTCACGCCTCTTGTAAACAATATTCCCGAAAAAAGTCATGTCATTATCATTATTATCAATAAACAAGGCCAAATGATATCAAGAATGCGAGTTTTAATAATACAAGCTAAGTGAATGACGAATTCAAAGTCACTTCAAATCATCATGTAAGTGTTGATTGAACAAGCTATTAAAGAATCAACTCAGTCCAGTGAACTTATTGAAAATTACCGAAAAAATGCCTAAAATCGTCTATAAATAATAGGCATATCACAAAGTTAACCTTAAAAATGTCCTTTCCGCCTGACCTTTTGCTTCTAATTTGTCCAAATCTTCTAGCCCCAAATCTGAGTTTTGACTGCTAATTTCTTCCATTACTTCAGTTTTCGCTCGAAGACGATTCGACGACTGAAAAAACTGCAGTTCAAAACCGGAGTTTCGCAAATGAATGGTTTTCCCGCGTCAACACTAGGCTTATTCTAATTGGTTAAAATCCATCGGATGATGAAGCAAGAGCCAATCAGCTGTAGGGCTGATAATGCATTAGCAGCCCGCTGTCAGTCTTTTGCGGCCCGCTGAGCGTGTGTTTTGAAGAGGCCGATTTTCTATTTGGCCGCGTATATTGATAATAATGGGCGATATGAGGATGAACAAGTCAGAAAGGTCCTATTAAATTGTTTCCAGGGTTTTAGAAATTGTAAAAGCTGTTTATGATAAATTTTAAACCTAATCTTCCTTTCGTATAGTTGTTCTATTTCGGTTCGTCCCAACTACAGTTCTGTCCGATTTCGAATTTAATTATTGTATGACGTAAACCACTTCAATATTCTTCCCTCTCTTTGCATTTGCAGTTAGCCCTGCAACTGCTTGAAACAGCGATCGCTCGCGGTCAGTGGCTGATGCTTCAAAACTGTCATTTACTGGTAAAGTGGTTGAGGGAACTTGAAAAAGTCTTGGAACGGATCAGTAAACCGCACCCTGATTTTAGGCTCTGGCTCACCACGGATCCTACACCGGAGTTCCCTATTGGGATCCTACAGAGGTCCCTCAAGGTAAGGTGATAAGTATTTGCAAGGAATCACCACATGATGTTTTACGAAACCTTTGAGGTATGTAGAGGAGGTGCAGTCCATTATGGTTTCGCGCTAGACTCTTGGTCGAAAGATCTTAGCTTAAGCCCAGGCTTAGATTGTGACCCAGCTCTCATTATTAGCGCTACGACACGAGCTTTGCTTAGCCCGCGAGCAAGTCTAAGTTCCGGAGCAAAGCAAGAGGTCTGATAAGGAGAGACACAATTCTTCTAGATGCTTCGTGTTTTAGAAACTAGGATAAGCCCAAGCGGTGCGAGCCTCTTGGTTCGCGGGAAACACTTGAATTTTTTTTACTTTTAGAGCCATGCTGACAGTTATTTCTTAACATTTCTGTCTGACTTGCATAAAACACTATTTTTTCAGGTTGTTACTGAGCCGCCGAACGGTCTAAAGCTGAATCTTCGCAGTACTTATCACAAGATTACCAACCAGGCGCTTGCTGACTGTCCTCACCAGTCCTTCCCACCGCTTGTGTACGTCAGAAATTGTATTTATTTACAATAAAAGCGCGCGCGAGGATCGTGGGGGTCATTTGATGGGATACTTCTCTATATTATTCATAAAGTGACTGTAATATCATTGAAGAGGTTGTAATTATTAGTATCACACTACGAAAGTCAAGTTTTCAAAGCATGTGTACCTTCCCGAGTTTTGCTCTGGATTCATGATGTCTTTTCTGGCCTGTCAATTAGGCAGATTAATTTGGTGACCATTAACCCTGTGACTCCCCTGAGTGACCAAGATAGCATTTCTCCTTACAAAATCAATACAATATCAAGCAGACAAGTGATGAGAAAAAATGAAAATATTAGTTGGGATTAGTGGTTGATCCAATACCAAATGCTCCAAACTAACATCATAAGAATTGTATGTTAGACAGTAAGGAGAATTGCTAATGAGTTATTGGTAGGTAGGAAAGCAAGAGCCCATAATAATCACACAGTAAGAACAGGTTGGATTTCAACGAGATAGAGTATGATATCTCTCTTGGCTGTCGCGGAATTTTTTTGCTTCGTTTATCAGACCTTTAGATTGTTGTGGTTTCAATTTATCTGTGGATGTAACTGGGAACCGGTTTTTTGTTTGCTAATTAGGTATGTGCTGGCATTCTTCCACGCTGTGGTACAGGAAAGACGAAAGTACGGGAAAATTGGCTGGAATATTGCTTATGATTTCAACGAGTCAGATTTCCGAGTGTGTATGACTTTACTGAACACTTATCTAACTAAATCACTGGAGAGTCCTGACAAGAGGATACCTTGGGCCAGTTTGAAGTATCTCATTGGCGAGGTGAGTCATTATTGACAAATTGAATCAGATAAATATGGGTTTCGCCTTGTTGAAAAAATAAATAAATACCATCTTTCGTCTACTACTTACCGACACGAAACTTCCGACATTGCTCGCCCTGGCAGTATGCTGGACGTGTGTCATACAAGAACCTTCTAATGGCCTCACTCACCGCCGCGTTTTCTGTTTCTCAGTGGTAGAGCATCAGAGCGCAGAATCCGAATGTCTATGGTTTGATTCCTCAGGAAAACTATAGATTTTTTTTTTCTTTGTCTCACGTTCGGGAAAAGACGAAAAACAAATTTATTGATTTCACCATCGAGCTTAAAAGTAACCATCTTTCCTATTTTAATAAATTGGATCTGTTGTAATGAGAATTGAATTTGTGGTGTTTTTCCTTTTTGTTCTGTAGGTCATGTATGGTGGACGGGTTATCGATGATTTTGATCGCCGCGTAGTGAAAACTTACATGGACGAGTACATGGGCGACTTTATATTCGATACCTTTCAGCCATTCCACTTCTACATGGGCGAAGAGGTGGATTACTTCATTCCCAAACCTGAAAAAGGTAGATATCAATCTCACTTCATTTCTTTATCTCGTCCCTTTACTGCTAACCTGTCCTCTCTTTGGAATTATTCCGTCCAAGACCCTGATCGTTTTTGTCAGTTTGGAAACTCTTCGGTCAGCCTTTTACCATTTTAGTTGTTAAAGAGGCTGCGTTGTAGACAAGCAGTTGAACAGGCTGTTTGAAAGCCTAAAGTGAAACAAACTGCTCTAATCTTTTTTTTTTTTTTTTTTATTTATTTATTTTTTTAACAAGGGTGACGTCAATTAATAGTCGACGTTTCGATAGTACAAGGCCAACTTACAAATTCGAAAGCATTATCTCTCAGTATGTGCACAATGATTAGTCAATTTGGCGGGCTATGTTTCACTGTACAGCCCGCTAAATTTAAAAGTTTGTTTGAACCGAAATCTTCCTCCTCTATCGGTTAAAACCCAGGAATACAAGAAATATCTTATTAACCTCGTTTTCTCAGTCTGTTCTATGATTTACGGACCCTCGTTTTTGCCGCTCAGATTTGTGGCTCAAAAGCTTCACTTTGGATCATAAATCCGTGCGGAAAAACTCCGTCTGTAACTTGCATTACGCACCTTGAACCCAGTTGGTAAGAGAATTTATTCAACATTTAAATGCGTAACACAGAGTAATGTATCAAAACTTTTCACTATTTTAGATGCTCCGGAGTGTAACCGAGACTTATACGTGGACACCATTGAGGATTTGACCCTGTCTAACACACCTGACGTCTTCGGTCTGCACCCCAACGCGGAGATTGGTTACTACACTCACTCAGCCAAGGACATGTGGAACCACTTGGTGGAGCTGCAGCCTCAGACCGGAGGAGAGTCAGGAGGCATCAGCCGGGAGGAGTTTATAGGCAAGATCGCTACCGACATTCAAGGCAAGCTACCTCCTCTCTTTGATGTGGATCGGGTCAGGAAGAACATCACAGACATCACGCCGACTTATGTGGTGTTACTGCAAGAGCTGGATCGGTTTAATGTCTTAATCAGGAAGATGTCAACTTCGCTTATCAACCTTCAGAGGGTGAGCAACTGCAACTTTTTTCCAGTGGACACTCAAAAATTAGCGCACATTCGGAAAACGTTATTCCAGATATTTAACGTTCTCAAATTTAACATTCAGTTGGTGCAAAGCGATCCAGAATCACAGACGTTGTCCGTTATTATCCAATTTTAGATGCTATTGTTTGCTTTTGGACGCTAATGTCTGATTTTGAACGCAAGTGTCTGAATGCCGACACCAGTTTCCGACTCTAGACACTAGCATTCGATTTTAGGCACTAGTGTCCGGTCTTGGACACTAGTGTTGGATTTTAAACACGAGTGTCGGATTTTAGACTTAAATGTCCGATTTTAAACACTAGCGTTCGATTTTGGACACTTGTGTTTGATTTTAAACACTGCTGTCTGTGTTTAAGGCCAGTCTTAAAGCTACCGTCTGATTTAAGACACTAGTGTCCGATCTAGATGACGTTAAACTGACAAAAATTAACTCCCTGTACTCTTCGTGCCTGTTTTAATTATCGTTGGCCGCAAATGTTTAGCTTATATTGTAATATTGTTTCGGTACCCTTTTAATCAGCTGTGCATTCATTTAAAATATGGTAATTCTCTATACCAGGCTCTTGCGGGGGAAGTAGGAATGAGTAGTGAACTGGACGAAGTGGCACGTGCTCTGTTCAATGGTCAGCTTCCTAGTATTTGGCGCAAGCTTGCTCCAGCTACACTTAAATCGCTCGGCAACTGGATGGAGCATTTCCTCAAACGCCTTAGCCAGTACAACAAATGGGTTAGTAGTCGTCTGACACCTTTGATTATTAACATTTTGATATTAAATTAGAGTGTCAGCTATTTATTATGGACTGGCTCGTATGAGCACTTAAAAGAAGTTGCTGGTGGGATGTCCGTGAATTTGACTACATTTATCCTCTGTGGAGAAGAGTAGAGTTCGTCTCAACCAATCAAATATCAGGGTCCTTAAAAGCTCGCATATTTGTTTGATTGTGTTCGAGTTGTTCGTTTTGTTTTTTGTATTTTGTATGCGCGCTCCTTGCTTGCATTCTCTTGCTTACATTCTCTTGCTTACGGGAAATCTGTTGGGCGATCTGAACAAACCAGGTTCGTTACGAGCTCATTTGCTTGTTTCCTTTTATTTTTATTTGTTTTGTTTCCCCACTGACTCGGAGAATATATTTTGTGATCATTTATTTGTATGTTACCCATTCAAGTAGAGAGGACTCGCTTACCAGGAAAACAAAACCCGATTTTTATGTAGGAATCACCAAAAATAGTGTAGATTGCCTCAATGCAGGAAACCTTTTCTGATAACTATTGGGACAAATTCTCATTTCTCTTGTCATAGGTGAATGACGGTGAGCCCGCAGTGATATGGTTATCCGGGCTACACATCCCGGAGTCTTATTTGACTGCCCTTGTGCAAGCCACCTGTCGTAAGAACGGCTGGCCCCTGGATCGGTCCACACTGTACACCACAGTTACGAAATACAAGACCGCAGAGGAGGTCACCGAGAGGGCACATTCTGGCTGCTTTGTGAGTGGACTATACCTGGAAGGTGCCTCTTGGGACTTAGAGGCAGGGTGCTTAAGAAGACCCAAACCGAAGGTTCTTGTTGAGGAGCTGCCTGTCTTGAAAGTGATCCCAATTGAGGGACACAGGCTCAAATTACAGGTAAATAGAAATGTTTTCCGGTGCGTAGTGGTCTTTGAACCAGTAGCTTAATGTTCATCCTCTCCCAAATAGTTTGCGTTATTTAGCAGTTGAAAGCTAAAGTAGTATTGTTTATCTTATTATCCGTGCGACGCCCGCGCACGCTTTTATTGAAAAACAAATCTCCGTATGAGGGCTGCGTGCGATAGGGCCCCGCCGTAAAAAGCTTTAAGGGCCAGGGTACGGTTCTGCAGGGGAATGCAAGAAGAACAGAAAACAGAGAAAGGTCGTGGTCATATGATAAAATGTTTATGGACTGATTTAGGTTCAGCTGGTTGGGAAAATATTTGGCTCTCGGTTACCGTTATGACATGTTCTCCCACTCAGCTTAGGATAAAATATTTGTTTCAAGTTCATTGTTTGATTCAGTTGATCCTTCTTTCTAAGGGGACCCTTGTGCGTACAAATGTGTTCCTTGATTTGAGGTTTTCCTTCAATGTTAATATTATATTAACAGGTAGGGGACGTATGTGCTTCAGTTAGGACTAAACTTTGCATTTCTAGAGTAGAGATTTCCACTGAAGGGAGGTTTCCCATCACAGTTGCTTCATTGTCCTTGTCGTGCCATTCCGAGTCTAGTTTTTTGTCAAAAGTGAGTGTTTACATGTCTAATTTTCCCGATCTTTTCCTTCTAATTCCCGTTTAGCAACTACGCTTACTATAACTCAAGTGTAAGTATACAATATCTAATTTTTTTCCTTCTTTTTTGTAGAACACATACCGCTCACCCGTGTACACGACATCTCAGCGTCGTAACGCAATGGGAGTGGGACTGGTCTTTGAAGCTGACCTGGCCACTCATGAACACATATCTCACTGGGTATTACAAGGTGTTTGCCTTACACTCAACTCCGACTGAAAGCTTCTCTTGTTAAACTGTTAAACTCGCCTCCAAAATTAAAACCCTGTGACTAGAGAAACTCGCCTCCAAAATTACAACCCTGTCACGGGTGAATTTGGTTTACCTTCGTCTGTTTTCCTGTGTGGTTTGTTTCCAGGATGGCTGAATGTAGTGTCGTTGTTTTAGGTGCCTGATCTTATTCTCTTTTCAGGCGGTTCATATCACATTGTAGTTTTGAGGAGATCAAGTCGAGAAAGCCTAATATAAGCTTAATCGATTTAGCTTTAGTGAATGAATTTTTGTAAATAGCAGAACAGTTTACCTCACCATACTTTTCATTCGCACCCAAACATTACTCGTAATATCATTCTCCAAGTTGGAGTTTTTCTTGAGTGAAAAAATAGAAGAAAAACAATTTAAAAATGATTTTGTTGGACGTGTATGATGAGTGCATTTTCAAACGTTTTTCGTAATAAAATTACTTCATTTTGCCTTTGAAAAAGGCTCTCAAATCTGTTTTCCTGTACTGTCTTTGCGTGCAGTCCGTAAGACATTTTCCCGCATATTCATACCGGAAATAGAGGGAAAGGATTTCAGTTTATGGTAACTACTATGTGAAAGAAATTATACTTTGGCCTGCGGACAATGGATGATGAAATGTTATTCTCACAGGCGAACTTCAATTTGAGAATTTTTCGAGCTTTAAGTACATTAGGGAGCGAGGCAATTTCCTCGTTTTCGAGTGACTTCGTAAAGCATTTGATAATGGCGGCAAACCACTGTCTGAGGGACACAGGGATAAGCCTTCATCGAAGCCTGATTTTTTTGGCTTATTATCTTTATTTCTTGACCTCTAGTTAACTTCTGGATAGAAATTCGCTCGTGATACTTAGGGCCAAGTTGGTTCTCCCTTACTTCCCTTATTTCAGTTGTTTTCAAAGATTTTTTTTTTCTCGATTCCTGGAAGTTATTTGGAAGCATTAGTCAAAAGGTGTAGTCATTAGACCCTGAAAAACAATTTTCTGTCTGGAAATAACAGTGTCCAGGCTTTTTATTCAATTGTATCATAAAAAACTGTCAACGATTTCCTTCCCTTTGTTTAATGCTCAAAAAAGGTTTCACAAATTTTAACGACTAATTCTGGCGTGGATCATTATTACCCCTGATTTTTTTCGGTTCCTTTCAAATGGTTTAAAAAGAATGTTTAATTATTTCTCGATATGTTTTGATTATTTTTGACATGGCAACATTACAGCCATGTAAAAACACCCTTACTTTTAACTTCATGCGCTCGTAACTCCAAAAGAAGTTCGAGTTTTTCAACCAGTAACTGAACATTCATTTGAAGATGATAGATGTACGTTATGCGCAAGTGTCCGTCGGTTGAGGTCTCTACCAATCCAAAATGCGCGGATGGTAACAGATTCCAGTGTAACAGTATTTCATGGAGCTGATAGGCCATTTTACAGTTGTTTACTTCGTTGCCAAGCCTTTGACTTGGAGTGAGGCTGAAGGTGACCTTGTTTCGATACAGACAAGTATCTAGTTAGCATGATAACAAAATAATTTATATGTAGCCTCACTCCTGTTCAAAGGCTTGGCAACTAAGCCCGCATCTGTAAAATGGACTATTGTTGTTTCTGCGAAACTAAAGTGCTCTTTCATTTTCCCCGTAATTTTTTTCTTTCCAGGTTAAAATATTAAGCACTTTTGAACTGAGTATCCTCATAGACGAGTCTCTGCTCAAGGAAATACCTGCCAGCGGTCAATTTTAATCATGCAACACGAAGCACTAAGCGTGGGGAGCAGATTTGCATGTCTAATAAAGTACCTAGTACATGTGTACGATTATTTTAAACCAATCACCTACCGAGATTAATTACCCTAAGTTTTTCTGTGGCTTTGTTCACATTGCGTATGAGTTGAGATAAAATCGCTCAGTATTTGCATTTCAAAAGAAGAAGTGGGTGGTTCCCGCTAGAAACACAAAAATATTCATTTGAATAAATCACTGCAAATTAACATTAAATTATTCATCTTCGATCGACAACTAACAACCATGGCGGACGAGTTCAAAAAGTTAGCGTGGTTTGGTTTTTCTTCGGCAAAGAAAGCTCCTAACTCAGCGTTCTTCTCCTTGGAAGGGAAAGTAATGTTGGGCACAAGATTAGCACAAGAAAAAGCGGATTTACGGTTTCAAAGAAGTCAGTCATGGAACAACAACTGCTAACGCGTGAATCTAGGAGAGTCAAAGATTTGTTCTGTTGGAAATACAGTGGAGGCATTAAAGGTAAGGGATACCAATGAATTAACAAAGCTTGTTTTATTAAACAGTCTGTGCATTTTACAATTTATAGATATTTTTCGTTGGTGGAAATAGCTTTTGGTTTGATAAAGAGGACACTGTGATTATTCATCCACAATCATGGGGAGGGGGGGAGGGAGAGGGATCGGGAAATGTTCATGGGCAATTCCATTCTGCTTTTTTTCTTTGAGTAGAGGGGCTAAGGTCACTCTGAAATCTTGGCAACTAAGTTAAAATGCTAGAAGCCGAAATTTGTATTAGTTGTGTTACATCAGCGATTGATTCTGTTGTTGCTTTGTTTTTTTACTTGCCATATAATAAATCCTTTGCTGATCTACCTTGTTCGCCTCCTCCACCCTCTCCTGGGGAGTATAGTTGCAAATCCTTTTTCGTCTCGTTCCATAAAACGTCAAAAATAACGTAGCCATATTTACACTAAACTTTGCTTCCGCACGAAAGCCTTAAAAACAGATTGATTACAGTCCTCGTTAGACTCGGTCTAAAAGCTACTTTTTCTGTAACATTCAGTCTAACGTCAAGCGTGATTCAGGAGAGCTTAGGGTGATTCCTCAGAAAAAAAAAGAGTTATTGATCAATTTTTATCAGACTTTCCTTAAATGTTCCCTACCAACGCTTATTTCGGAAAATTTCATTAAGAAGGATAGGTCACAGTGCTTGTTTGATAGATATGGTAGGCCAATCTTACCCCATCTATGCCTGTGCTGGCACTAATCGCGCACGTCATTTCATCGATTCACGGTGAATTTTGCGGTTGCTGGAAGCAAAAGTTTTTTTAAAGCAACGCTTAAAAAAAACGAGAGGTAAAAAAGTCTTGAGCGTATGGAACGATTCAGAGATATATAATTTGTGGAAAAAGAAGGCAATTTCAAGTGACATCGACGCTGAAGGTTCCTCGAATCGTTCTTTCATGGTCAAAATTTGCATCCTCGAGTAACGGGCGTCTTGCACGTTTTTCCTCCAATGAATAAATTTTTTAAAGTTTCTCCGATTTGAAGGGGATAATTTGCACAACAAAATTATGCAATAATAACCATATGTCACCACGCTCGTTCAAGAGCTAAAGACCATTGTTTCTCTTTACCTGGTCCATTGGTTGAAAAACAATGCCGTGTTCTCGGAATGCATTCGTTTATTCTGCTGATTACGTGATTTTCATGCGCAGTACAGGATGCACAGTGCAATACTGAGGAATCACCTCAACGCGTTTTTTATTTTTCCCGTAAGTGATTTTTTGTTTGAGCCTTTTTAGTAATTGCTTAACCTAGTGAAACGAAATCTATGTGAAGCCCAAGAAGAGCAACAACAACACCAATAACAAATATACATGCAATGATTCAAACCATGGTTATCTTCTTTATCAAGTGGGTCGTTACTGATCTTACGGATTGTCAACTTTTTAAAAGCGTTTTACAAATTTACGAGGTGAACAGCTAAGATGTTTCAAACACCTTGACGTATTGCTTTGCAACGTCATGACGAAAACGTAGGGGCCACTCCCTTGTTGGAAAACCAAACCCATCGTCAAATTAAAGGAATGTCATCAAATCATTTTCGGCTACAAACTTACCAATAGTTTATTCTTGCTTTCCTACGAAAGATATAAAGCTGCATGAATCAAATTAGCGAAAAGAGTTATTTTGGATTTCGTCTTATGGCGTTAAAAATCAGAAAACAAAAAGGCAAATAAAGAAACAACGCTACTTACGGTTATAATAATATTGTATTAGGATTCTTTTGCGGCTTGTGCATTTGTTGTTCTGCAAAGAAATTTCCACAACATTCTAGAAGTAAAATGTTTATTCCAACTGGGCTTATAGCAATCTGCATATACGGGTTTCATGTTTTCGTAATCTTTTAAAACTATCAACCTATTAGTGAAAAACTAGTGAGAGTGTTTCAGCGCAAAGTATAAATGCAAAAATGTAAGGAAATTCGAAAACTGTTGAATTTTAAAAGTTGCACCTTGTCAGTATGATAAAATTCATGCTTAATCACATTTGCTAGATTATTTGAATGTAAAACTAATTGTGTTTGATTCATTTGTTGATTGTTTTTGTTTGTGTTATTTTTTACAGACTGCTGGATAACAGAAGTCGGAATCAAGCATAAACACTTTAGTGTGATGATCTTCCAAGTTAAAGAGAAGCGTAAAGCAGAGGTAGAAGACAAATTTTTACAACAATCGCCACTAATGTCAACTTTCAAGCTAAGTTCGTCACATTTCCAAAAACCTTTTTTCTTATCGGATTGTACCAAAGTTGAATCAAGTAAAAGTCCAGTAAAACAAAATTGCTGAGATTTTCTCTCTGTTCTTTGAAAGATTTTTCAGCAAAAAATTCGCTTAGTTAATGCTAGTCAACTTTTTTCATCGAGACTATTTCCTAAGTAATTCCCGTTCAATTTTGTTTTATTTTTCCCGCCAAAAAACTTAGAAAATACGCATGCACCAGGGTTTTTTTGAAACTGTGAGTAACATCCGTTTAAAATGGCGTAACTTTCCCGCCAAAAAACTTAGAAAAAATACAGGCGCTCAAAATACGCAGATTTTTTTTTCGTATAATATAAATAAAGGATATTTTCAAGTTGTGTATCTCTTTTTCAATAAAAGTCGATAAACACTGCAATGTTATTAGCAATCTTTATTTTATTCTCAAATTTAATAAACAATACCAGTCTTTTAAGTTTGAATTCTTTATTCTCTTCAAATATTTCTTAATTAGTTAAGTGAATTTCCATAAAATAATCAAAAAAGTGTCGAGAAAAATTCGTCCAAATATATACTAAGACTTTTGGCGGGAAAATTTAGATCAATTTGCACAGAGTTTCCCCTAACAACATTTTCGACAAAAATTCAAAATGGCGTCCCTTAAATTTTACGCCAAAATTTTTGTGAACATCACCTTGTGCAAAAAAATTTCATACAATAATTTAATTTTGAACTAATTTCTGATAGAATTTTTGAGGAACAGCTTCCTCACCGAAGTATTTAAGTGTTTGACTTTTTTTGTACAAGGTGATTTGTACTCTAACGATAAGGAACATGGCAAGCTGAATTTTCCTTGTTTCTTGCAAACTGTTTTCTTCAAGATTTCTAATTTCCTTAGAATACCTATGAAAATGCCTAAGCTTGCCATGTTGCGATTAACAAGACCTTTTTCAGCCATTTAATTCGTTATCTTTCCCGCACAGGACGAATTTGATGTAAACTGGTCAATAATTCGAGCCAAATAAATTTTTATCAACAACCAAAATGATCGTGAAATATATTTTATCCTTTGGGCCAAGTTAGCTGTTTTTCCTTTTTGATCAAAAATTGATCAGATAACTGATTGACTCCAGGTATTTTTTTCAAGTTATTTCAACAAGATTTTAGTTGAACCTAAGTAACAAAATTGTAGGCTGAAAGAGGTCTCTGTTTGTTACAAATGATAAGATAAAACCCCAAGGGCTGGTTCAAAGTAGACGATTATCAAATAAACATATCTTTCAAGTAGTGTTACATTCGACGAAAACACTTTGTCACCAGTTATACAGACCACATTAAGACGTCTAAAACTCTAATCATCAAACTATTTCATTTTTCTCTTTTCACCAGATGAGCAAAGGAAATGTCCTATTCGTTAAAAGCTCTGAACTTTTACCAGAAACTTCTACAAGACAAACATAACTGAAAAAGGCTTGGTAAATTTCCTTGCGCTTGAGTTTCTGATTTTCGATGCAGTTTTTGTTGATTGTTTAAGCACTAGAAAGGGGCAGTTGTTTGTTCAATGGAGAACTTGCAATTCTACAAAGTATTGCTTTTCGTATAAACGATCAATTTTGTGGTCTGTATTACTTGTAAATTAAGAACATCTTTGAGAATCCTCTGAACCAGACAGTAGGTTTTATATGCTTAAGTTTTACATGGACAAGAGAACGTAGGCAATCGGGTTTTCTTAAGGGATCAAAGATTTTTATCCTTTCACTTGGTCGGACCGAGCATTATTCGGAGCAGTATTTCTGAGATGTGATTGGACAGTTTAAGCCATTCTGTTCGTTTCATTGTTAATGTAATGTAGTCAAAAGGTCAGGTTTTAGGTTGTGGAAATCTGTTGGGAGTTGTTTTTTTTCTAAAAGTATCATACGTCAGTCGGTCAAAACATCAAGAGCTGTCGTACCAATACTGAGTCCTCATTTCTCTTTGCAGCTAGTTTCGCCGATGTAAGAGGTTGGAAATTGGAGCAAGTGATCTTGTTAACCAGTTTTTGTTTTTTATCTTAAATATCCAAGCTAATTTTCAACATGGCTCAGTGATGTTTCGTCTTACATCGTCAACTTGGTTGCTTTATGTCAAAATCAGGTCAATTTAAAGATCATGGTTTTCTTTCGTCAACTTCCTGGTGTATTGTAGACCAGTCTCGATTAGCTGTAAAGTTGTACGAGATGTCGATGTTGAAGGATGATTTTTCTAACAATCTGTGGACATATGTTGGTTTTGTACACTTTCTACTAAAATTTTTATCCTCTTCAACACTTTTTTTTGGTGACTGGTTATGTCAATGTTCTGTCAGTAAATGTATCATTTTATCACGACGGTAAGTGTATTGTAACCAAGGTGGTGTCGTTTCGCTATTTTTTTTTCCAGTAAAACAAAACTTTCCAATTTACACTTTGATTGCCACTTTTCTCTTGTCCATTATACAAATATTAGCGAAGCAAATGTGTGAATTTTTTTTTGGTGGCACTGACCGTTGGATGAATTCTAACACGTTTTCCAAGTAAAGATAATTGATTGAAAAGATTGTTTCATGAATAAACGTTGCTTTGGCAACAAAAGTGAAACATTGTTTTGAGAAAGATTTGAATTATTTTGTTCGCACTGTCGTCTCTTTAAAAAGCCGATCTCTGCTCATTTTCACTTTCAGTTTTTTTTCCTAAAATGTCATTGCTTTCAGTGCCACCTTAAAAAAAATCCATCTTCACTTGGTGTTTGCCGTCGCCCTGAGTTTGAGTCTTTTTTCGCGTGAATCGCCACTCACCTCATTCCCCCTTGGCACTTTATCGTTTTACTTAAGATTCTATTCTGATCTTTATTACTCTGGTTTAATATAAAATCAAATGAAATTCCCTGGTAAATCTAGAAATGTTGGCAGCCACCATTTTCACTATATTAGAACAATTTCAGAGATCTTATCTTTGCAGTTTCTTTTGCTTTCATTGATTGCAATTTCTCCTCCTGTATTCTGTGATCTTTAGTCTTCTTCATCACCTGACTGTCTTCCTGCAACATAAATAGGCAATAAAATATTGAGTCGGTTGGTAAATTTTAAACTTTCCAAATCATCGCTGATGGCAAATGAGTGTGGAAGGGGGGAGGTGGAACGAGCTTTAAGTGTGATAGAATTCGAGAGGCAAGAACGACGTTCACAGTGGCTTCACGGAGTACATTGTTGAAGCTGTTTTTGAAAAGCTCTGCCACAATTCGCCTGCAGGTCAGGAGTAGCCTTGAACGCAGGATTTAAACGCACGTGACTGCGTTCTACGTGAATCTTATGCGCCATCGCCGCATTTTTTTCGAAATATAACTAATTTCAAGCAATTTCCTTTAAAAGGTATGCAAAGTCTTTCGTTTAACTAAGGACTAAGGTCAGTTTCTTTTACTTAGGCATTAACACGATCGACCCGAGTTGCTCGAAGTCGGAGGCGAAACATGAAGCGAGCCGAAAGTGCACTCCTTCACCGACTAGTTGTTTCTACCTTTAGAGTCTGAGAAAAACATTAAAATGGCAATCACCAAGGAACAACCGAATGCTTACCTTCAAAGGTCTTCCAAGCGCCAGTCCAATTCCAAGAGCAAGCAAACTCTCGGCGAAATGTGTCGTTGTAGTAACACGTCCTCACACGTCCAAGACCTGTTTGGTTTGAGAAAACTTTACAATTTGCTATGAATATTGAATATGAATCAGACCAATCAATGATGGATACGTCACAATAACGACGCGAATTCTGTTCACACGCCCTAAAGGAGGCCTATCAGAAACTCCCTTTGAAAGAAAGGTTAGAGTCACTTGACGTGTTACTCATTCTTCGACCAAGTTACCGATGTATTTCAAGAAATTGGACTCCAAAAAATATATAAATCAGGTTATAGCGACATTCAACATACACAATTAAAGAGATATCAAATGAAAAAAGCAAGTAAACGACCAAAAAAAAAAAATAAATAAACAAGTGGAATGAAAAAGAAAATTGGCATGCTCCACTCTCCCAGCTTATTTGCGAGAGTAAATCACCATTATATGTAGACTGTTTAAAAGCCAGGTATAAAATGAGAAATGAAACAAATCTTCTAAAAAAAAAAGATTAAAAAGGTAAAAGAAAACAAAAAAATTAAAAAAAAAAAAAACGGCAAGTTCCCCGTGTCAGGATCTCCATCCTGACTGGGACCGCTTTCGCGGTACAATGCTCTACCCATTGAGCTGCGGGGAACTTGCCATGAAGGGAGAGCAAATTTTAAGATAATATGTAATGAGTACAGTATGAACTACAAGGTACAAGTGTGCAAAGACTTTGAGGAAGATGTGTTTTGACTCTAAGATGACATTTCTACAAAAACTATGTTGCTTAATGTAATAATGTTAAAACTCAGCAGTCTTCCGATGCATGTTCTTAATTAAAGAGTGTAGGAAAAGGGTAAACTTGCCAAAGTGACAGTAAACCTTTCCTAGTGTAATGACGTGAAAAGACGAGTATAAAAAAACACTTCAGACTATTTAAAAGCTTGGTAGAAGATTAAGAAATCATCGAAAAAAAGGAATTAAAAAATTTTAAAAGAATATGAAATAAATTAAAAAAAAAACACAAAAAAAACGGCAAGTTCCCCGTGTCAGGATCTCCATCCTGACTGAGACCGCTTTCGCGGTACAATGCTCTACCCACTGAGCTGCGGGGAACTTGCCATGAAAGGAGAACAAATTTTAAGATTATATGTAACAAGTGGACTATGTACTGCAAGAAACAAGTGGGCGAAGATTCTGAAGAATAAGTGCTTCGACTCTAAAATGACCTTACTGCAGAAACTATGTTTCTTAATCTATTAATGTTAAAACTCAGCAGTGTTCCGATACATGTCCTCAATTTAAGAGTGTAGGGAAAGAGTAAACTTGCCAAGAAGTGGAAGATAACCTTCTGTAGTGTAATGAAGGGAAAAGACGAGTATACAAAAACACTCCAGACTATTTGTAAGCTTGGTATAAAAGGGAAGATAAATAAAACATTAAAAAAAATTAAAAAATATATATATATAAAAGGAAAACGGCAAGTTCCCCAGGTCAGGATCTCCATCCTGACTGGGACCACTTTCGCGGTACAATGCTCTACCCACTGAGCTGCGGGGAACTTGCCATGAAAGGAGAGCAAATTTTAAGATTATCTGTAACAAGTGGACTATGTACTGCAAGCAACAAGTAGGCAAAGATTCTGAGGAAAACGTGCTTTGACTCTAAGATAATATTATTATAAAAGCTACTTTGCTTGATTTTATAATGTTAAAACTCAGCAGTGTTCCGACGCCTATCCTCAATTTAATAGCAGAGGAAAAGGGTAAACTTGCCAATAAGTGAAAGACAACTTTCTGTAGCGTAATGAAGGAAAAGATGAGTATACAAAAACACTATTTGTAAGCTTGGTATAAAAGGGAAGATAAATAAAACATTAAAAAAAGGAGGAAAAAAATTAAAAAAAAAAGGAAAACGGCAAGTTCCCCGTGTCAGGATCCCCATCCTGACTGGGACCGCTTTCGCGGTATAATGCTCTACCCACTGAGCTGCGGGGAACTTGCCATGAAGGGAGAGCAAATTATAAGATTATATGTAACAAGTAGACTATGTACGTGCTTTGACTCTAAGATAACATTACTACAAAAGCTACGTTGCTTGATTTAATAATGTTAAAACTCAGCAGTGTTCCGATGTCTATCCTCAATTTAAGAGTGTGGGAAAAGGGTAAACTTGCCAATAAATGGAAGACAACCTTCTGTAGTGTAATGAAAGAAAAAGATAAGTATAAGAAAACGCCTATTATTTTTAAGCTATTTTTTTTTATTACTATTTTTAAGCTTGGTATAAAAGGGAAGATCAATAAAGTCATCTTCAAAAGAATGACATAGAAAATTGGAAAAAAACGAGAAAAAAAATTCTCCCGGAACAGGATCTCCATCCTGACTGGGACCGCTTTCGCGGTACAATGCTCTACCCACTGAGCTGCGGGGAACTTGCCATGAAAGGAGAGCAAATTTTAAGATTATATGTAACAAGTACAGTATGTATCGCAAGGAACAAATGGGCAAAGATTCTGAGTAAATGTGTTTTGACTCTAATATAACATAACAGCTAAAAACTATGTTGCTTGATGTAGTAATGTTAAAACTAAGCAGTGTTGCATGTCCTCAATTTTAGGAGCCGGAAAGGGTCAACTCGGTATGGAGTACGGTATGGAGTGGAAAAACTTTTTTCGCTTATTTATAAAATTGAACGATCAGTATAGGAAGAAATTTAAGTCTTTTTCGCGACTTGGCATAAAAAAATAATTAATAAAAACAAAAATGGAAAGAAATGAAGAAAAGGATAAGTCTTCCTGGCTAGAATTTGAACCCTAACTGGGAGCGGTATTGCGGTACAACGTTCTACCCAATGAGCAGCGGGATACGCGTCAGAAACTCGGGGTACATTTGAAATCTATATAAAAAAGCGAGCTACGATTAAACTAAAGTATTCTGGTTATCAACTGACCATTGGTTAAAACTTATTTCGGATCCAGTTACAGAGCTTAGTCCTGGTGTCATCTTTCCTCGACAGTAGATGAACTTAAGCTACGGCTGATGAAAAAATGGCATCGACAAAACGACCTCCTACAAAATCCTCAGCTCCTGTATTACAGATTTTTCATCTGGTGTTAACAATTCTATCGATAGCAGTTCTTTCGTACAAGGTTTTCCGCCTTGAGAGTGAATTGTCGTTTATTCGGGAAGAGCTGTCGACTTCTGATGGCAATGGTGACAAGAAAACAAATCTTCCGCTTTTTACAACCGCGAGAAGCGAGATTGCGGAGACCAGGAGTGATCGATACCGGCGGCAAATTAGCAAATCTCAAATGTATGGAGTAAGGCAGAAGATAGAGAACGCTGTTTGTATTCGAAAAGCCCTGCAGGATTTTCAGGTAAATATAATAAAGATGAGTCCTACGCATCTCATCAGCCAAAGGACACACTACACCATTAACAAAGCTTAAGCATTTATCACGACTCGAAGAATTCAAATGGAAATTTAAACAAATAGATGAAGGGTTTGCGCCAGTCTCTCACAGGCGTTAAAAATCATAGTTGCTAGCTTTCGTCGTCTTTAAGGTACATGAACCGCACTGCTTTTAGGAAATGAAGCCTAAAAGTTATCAGATTTCTCCTACAGTAATTAATGTATTGCTTGAGCCAATGGAACGCGGAGGACCCCAAACTAACCTAGTAAATCTGTATGTGTAAGGAAAGTTGTTCATGAAAATAAATGGCAAATAGCCACTAAATGTATTGCGTACTTTTCTCTATGCTACGTGTTTTGGCGTAATTCCACGTTCTTTTTTATTGCTGAAGGTCAAGCACGCAGTAAATGGAACTGGGAAGTTTATCTGCCTGAAAGGTCAGTACAGATCAGTTTCACTTCTGATTTGACGCTAAGCGAAACCTATAACTGATAACATGGCCAATCTTCGTTGTTGATTCACCATGATTTTACAGTCCACCCCTCTTTCTTTGCCAATCATATCAGTCTTCATCCCTTAACCCTCTAACTCTCATGGGTGAGCAAGACAGAATTTCTCCTTACATTATTGATACAATATCAAGCAGACAAGTGACGAGATTAAAGAAAAATATCAATTAAGAGTTATAAGTTGATCCAGTACCAAATTCGCCAAACTAACATCACAAGAACCGTATAGCAGACAGTGAGGAGTGAGGAGAATTGCTAATGAGATCTTGGGAGTGAAAGGGTCGATGATGAAGCTTTCCTGCAGAGTAGGGTCATTAGAAACCGAATTACTCAGTGGTGGTTGTTTTTACAGAAATTGCACTTTTTCCTCTTGTTTGTTGTTTTTGTTAAAACTTATCAGAAAAAAAAGTAGGCAAGGTCAGTGTACCATGATTTTGTCAGGAACCGGTCATTATTTATTGCTTGGGGAAGAGGAGGGGGGGGGGAGTGGGTTGTGTGTAGGAGAGTACCTGATTTCCCCAAAAGACTCTGTAATATTTTTATGTTCCCTCCTTTACAGTCCCCCCCCTTAAAATTCTGTTGGCGACTACTGATCCCCCCTCCGTTCCCCCTTGAAACCATGTGATCCCCGGAAGTCCTCCGAACACCCCCTACCCCACCCCTTTAAGTAATGAATAAGGACTGATCCCATTGAGTTGTTGATGACCTTCGTGAAAAAAAAAACATTTTTCTCAAAGGTTCATCGTCTACCCACATCTACTACATTATTAAAATGTAATATCTTGAATATCCTCATCAGGGGGTTAACGACTCCCATCATTCCTAGATGATGTACTTGCACTGATATCGGCAATATTCAGTCAATAATGATAGTTTTACTGATGCTGACAGCATTATTATGTCTGCAAAATGAATGGCCACAATATAGGTGCTCAGGGCCCTCCAGGAAAACAAGGGGCTCGCGGTCGTCGCGGTCGTCCAGGCCCAGCTGGTAAACCTGGGCCACCCGGTGCGAGAGGACCGAGAGGAGCCCCTGGAATGAGTCCCAAACTCAATGTTGCATACATTGAGGAGTTGACCAAACGAATGGAATCTCACGTCACATTATTTGGTGAGTGTATCTAATGCAGAACTTTTTTAATTCCGAATGGACTTAACAGCACTAATTTGGACCAACCGAAGATAGGTGGGCTGTTGAAAAAAAATTTCCAGTTCGACAATATCTTTGACACTCAGCTAAGATGATTCAAGAGATCACTAATCAGCAGCGGAGAAAAAAAGGATCATCAGCTAGATTCATCAACATAAGCTATCAAAAATTCCAACATGAGGTTTATCAGTGTTTTAGGTTATCACAGAGTTAAGGTGATCCCATGAAGTTTGAAACAACATCAGGTAGCCAAGAGACGAATCTTCACTTTCCATTTACACAGTGATGATAAAAAATATTTTCACCTGATTTTGAAGAATAAAATTTATAAGTAGATGTTTATTATTCTCATCGACCAACAGCTCCTTCGTTCTCCTCCAAGATTCCCTCCTCCATTTCTGTCAGAGAAGGAAAAAACTTGTCTCTTCGAATTTCTGCCTCCGGTAACCCAGTCCCAAAGATCACGTGCTCTTTACAGAGTAAAATCCAAGGTAACGGTGGACGAATCCTAGTTACTAATGAGAAGCTTGAGATGAGGAACGTTAGATTTTTAGATCAAGGCAAGATAGAATGTCTGGCAGAGAATGTATTTGGTACTCAAGTGGCACGTGTGAAACTTATCGTCTTTGGTGAGCACATTTTTTTTTTAATATCTTTGGTTCTGTTTGTCTTGCCTTTGATCAGTTGGGAATTTTAGTCAGCTTTCTCATATGACAGCAATCTTTTCTTCCTGTATTTAGCTTCCAAGTCTATGATCCAGAGTCTCTCTACTCGTCTTTCTGTTTGTCTATGTCTTTCTGCCTGTGAGTCTGTCTGTCTAACTGCCTTCTTTTCTCCAAGTCTGTATGTCTGCCTGTTTCCCAGTTTGTCTGTCTGACTGTCAGTCCCACAGTCTAACCGTCTGTCTGCCTGTCTGTCAATCGATCTGCTCGTCTGTCCTCCCACCCATCTTTGCCTGTGACTGTCATTCTATGCGTTAGAGCGTTCTCAATTCTGATAACAACCCAAAGAAAAACCCTGTCTCGTGTTCTGCTTTTAGGTCCTCCAAGATTCTCTAACACACTCCCAGGAAAAGTGACCGGCTTTCTCGGTAAAACGTCAAAACTTCTGTGTGACGTGGTCGGCTTCCCCACCCCTGTGGTTGAATGGAACAGGTCTCCCCCAGCCCCACTCCCTCAGGGTCGCAGTTCATTAACAAATAGAAGTATGTTTATTGAAAATATTAAAAGTGGCGACGAGGGGGTGTACCTGTGTACCGCGAGGAATGAACATGGAATGGTGATTCATGGCACCTTTTTGAAAGTCGAATCAGTCGGTGAGTTATGTGATCTTTACAGACTAAGAGAAGAACGAAGAAATCTTTGGGTAACTTAGAGATGAAATGGCGGCCAAAAAGCTTTTGAAATTCTAATGTCAGTCTAAGAGCTAAAGACCATCGTACCTCTTTACCAGGTCTACGGATTGAAAAACAACTGAGTTCATGGAATGCGCGCGCGCTCATTCCCCTGATTACGTGATTTTTGTGTGCAGCACAGGATGCGTAGGGCAAAACTGAGGAATCACCTTAAAACTTACACTCACCAAGGGCATTGATTACAGGAATCATAATCAATACTTAATATTTTCGCTTGTTTCTACATTAAAATGATTTCCTTTTATGACAAAAATTTCTCCAAAAAACCCTAAAAATTACAATTAACTTACTAGCTCTAGAGTTGAGAAATGGCTTTTGACATGTGAAAATTAAAATGTTTTTATTTAATATTGATTAAAAATAAGTTTCGTGGCTAAGACTTTGAGTTCATTTTCAGTTGGGCTTTAATAGGTTTTTCTCGTTTTAAATGGTTCTCTTGCTTTTGTATAAAAATGATGTATCTATTTTAAAAGAAAAAATTTGTTTGGTGAAACTGAATTTATTGGACGGGGCAGTGCCCACATTATATCTTCGGACGATTCAGTAACAACTTTATAAATCGTGTTCATTTGCTAGTTCCTCCTGAGTTCTCCAAAACACCCTCTTCTTCAATCTCTGCACCGGGAATTCGAGAAACTCTGCGGATCAGCTGCTCTGCCAAAGGTTCACCTCTGCCTACAGTCACGTGGTACAAGAATGACTTCAACGTCATCAACGTTATGAATAACGTCACCAATGACGAGTTTACAAGCGAGCTTGTGATTAATGCCTTCCAGCCTGAGGACCAGGGCACCTACAGCTGCGTCGCTCGTAACGTGTATAACGATACAGTAAACACGAATTCAAGAGTGTGTAAGTCAAAATTTTTTGACTTCAATCCTCGATAGCCCGAACATCCTGCTAATTAATGGATGAGGTTGGTGATCACCATGCAAGACTATCTCCTTCAATTTACTTCAGACCTTCCTGTTCTAGAAACTTGGGAATTTCAAGCCCGCCTATTTTATTTTTATTATCTTAATTAATTTAAGCGCACTTTTCTTTTAGTTCTACCCAACTGTGGCAACCCGGTAAATATAGCCAATGCAATGATCATGAAAAGCAACAATTGGGCAGGAGAATTTGTCAGGTACCTCTGTCATCCGGGATACACCATGACTGGGCCCGCGGTGAGACGATGTTTACCCAGCGGTAAATGGAGCGGAGAAAATACCTCGTGTAGGTTACACATTTTGCTAGTTTCAGAAGAGTAAATGTCGTTGAAATACGACGATTTCTCCCGCTTCCACTAAACATTTCCTTCACGCGAAGACAATACTTTCGTTGCTAAATGCAAATATTTGAAAGTCGTCAGGGTATTGGGTATTCAAGTTAGTCCACACGATGCTTGATTGTTAAGGAAAGGCACCTTCTCTTTATCAGCATTCACTTTTTTGGGTAGAACAAAACATTTCTTTAAAAGAGATGCGTTGCTTTCGCAAGTAGAATTTTCCACAGGAGAATCTTAAGTGCAGCTGATCATCAATTTCTGTTCAATAAACAGAACGTAGCAAGGTCGTTTGGAAATACGAAACTAATAGCATCTCTCACTCTTTCGCTGCTCTCACTCATGAAAGATACCATAAACTCTCGACTGTGAAATTCGTTACTTCGCATCACCACTTGCATATATTCTACGTATGTTACGGAAATCAGCCCACAGTTCAGTACACACGTTTTAGAACTTCTCCCCCCTCACCTCCCACATCATCCTTTTCCATTGTTAACTGCCATGAGGTTAGTCAAGCTGCCTGTGGCGTAGAAAACTTTTCGATATCTATGTGTTTTCAAATCCTCTCCAACTAGGAGTTTCATGTTCTTAATTGAATTGCTTTCCCAAACGTTTTTTAGGTACCGATAGACAGGAATGTTTTCATCACACCATCATTGATGACGACACCAGGCGAGTGGGTTACAACGGCGCCAGCCACAAGTGTGACGATAATCTCACTGAGAGCTGGTACCGATTTCTAGAGGGAAGACAAATGAACACCAACTGCGCAAAATTTCATTCCTGTGATACGGAACGCGCAGGTTGGTTAGTCGGCGGCCATCCATCAGCTGAAGATGGAAGAGTAACCAAGAAAGTATGTTTCGGCCGAACTGCTCCTTCGTGTACTTGTGCCTATCATACCTACATACAGGTACGAAACTGTGGATCGTTTTACGTGTATAAGCTGAAACCCATTACAGTCTGCAAAGATACCTATTCTGCGTCGCGATATTGTACCAACTAAGAACACAGAGTAGGGTTGACGAATGGTACCTAACGAAAAATTGTCTCGAAAACTTTGAATCCACCTCAAAATCTGGTCAGCTTTTATGATGCGCCTAAAAGTCTTGTATTGCTTTTTAACTTCCCTGAAGTTTGTCGTTTCCATTGTGAGAATCAATTTAGTATTTCCCTTTATATTATTCTAGTTTTTAATCATTAAATTCAATAACGTAGGTGCATTGATCAGGAAAAATAAATAAAGTAATCGTTCACGTGATCAAATAAAGATAAAATATGGTTTGCTGCTTGTAACAAGAAATTGAAATTCATCGACAAATACAAAAAAAGAGTCGGTAATGTCACAGCATTACCTGGCCTTGTTTTTTAAACACTCGCTACCGCGGTACATGCATAAATATTTCACAACTTGGGCTTCACAGGGTCTTCACCATCCTCTGATTTAGCTTTGTGGGAAAACTCGATGCAAAATGTTTGCGACCTGCACTCCATGACAAAAGTTACATCAAAATCAAAGGAGTAAAATTTTTTAAAATCAGTTCATCAAATAAGCGTCCAGTTGTCGCCAACCTCGCTTAATTCTTTCCGTCAAGACAATACCTACTTTTGAATAAGCAAGAAAGAAACGATGAACACAACTTTGATAGATTTGATGTATCGCTGTAAAAATCTGTAATCAAAAGCGCAAAAAACTCCTCAAGAAAGAGTCCTTGAAATCTACAGGTAGAATTTAAGGCCAGTCCTTTATAATACCATCGTATCAATAAGGCTATGGATAAAAACCAGCGCTGACACCTTATTGTTCAGCGATGTCGCTAAGCGTTCGCACCTGCGTTGAATTTGGACTCGAAATTAAACTATGACGTCACCTAACTTTCCTTCCCAAACTACACGCTAAAGGAAACGCCTTGGAACTGGGCTGGCTTGAACCCGTTTCATTCGAGAAAACTCTCGTTTCTGGTCACCAGTATACTGCCTGCAGTCCTATTCGGGACAAACGTTCTTACTTCATCTCAGATCTACATACGGAATCCCCTTTTTCATGCCGTTTCCCTCGATTTCATGCTGTGTTTTGTCATCTAACTCTCCTTCCTCTCCAAAACACCGGCCCGCGTTTTTCCTTCCCTAAGACACTAGTGGCTGATCGGCGAAGCCTTTTCCTTTCCTTAACATGAGCACGAATCTCCTCATTTCTTTGTTTCTCTTTGTTACTCTAAAGAAACGACAAAATAATTTTGAAGAGTTCAAAACCTTTGCATCCTTGGTGTGTTAGGATTTTTACCGGCTTCCCTTAGGGAACTGAGCGAATTTATCTACCCATCTATTCCTTTATTTGTGGCCGTATCAGGAGTGACCACTATCTAATTTCTCCTTAAAAAATCAACCCTGAATCAAATATTAAGGTCACAAGAATAAAGGAAATGATCTTCAACAAGGGAAGCTCTCGATTGTTAAACAAATTCTCCTTGTCAGAACCTAAGCAAGTGTAAAGAGAACAGTACGGAGAATATCCAGATCCTCTTGATGTTACGATACCTTTAGAACGTACGATGTACCATTAAAAAAACATATCATCATAATGATGGTTTACCAGAGAAGAAAAAAAAACTCTAATGGATCAGAAAGGAAAGAAAATGATCAGGGATGGAGGAAAATAACACAGGTCACGATGAAATCGAAAACCTAGACTAAATTTTTCGAGATTCACGAAACGTACTGTAGCTCCTTTTTTGCACGAGACAAAAAAAAACCGATTCTTAACTTACCTTTTTAACTTGGAACGTGATTTCTTTATCTCCCAAAGACGAGCCAGTTGATCTGATTACACCAGAACTTTGTTCATGTAGGAGACGTTCTCCAAGCGATATTCTATAGCATAATCAACACAACACGTTATATGCTTGCATCTTGGGGTATCTATGTTGGTGATCTAAAACGAAAGTTGGTATCTTTCTCCTGACTTAAAGACGAGAACCACCACATAGAGTGACACAGGGCAACCAAAGCTCTCCCATAAACCCTGACGATAAAATACGTGTACACTAACTTCATGGTCCTTTTAATTTTTATCTCGTATACCCATGGGCTGTACACAGTAGCTAACTACGAACAAAAACCGTCGAAAGGATTGCTCATCATCATTTTCACCTGCTTGATGTATCACTTCAGAAAGCAATAACCAGAAGTCGAAAGTGAGAGTTGTTTTCCACCGAATAAAAGCATTATAACAGATGAAGTCTTATGCCAAAGTTGAAATGAATCGTCCAAGAACTACATTGATACCCTCCGGCTCATTCACCCCCTTCTCTGAAGTAAGGCACGATTACTGATACCATCGCTCGAAAGTACTTTTGAACAGTTGTACTCCACCGAATAGAAGGGTCACAACATATGAGGTCTTGTCCCAAGAGGGTACCAAAGGAGAGCGTCCACTAATTACACCCTCCCACCCTCCCTTCCCGACCCCGCCCCTTCATCCCTTTCTTGACTTTAGGCTCCACTACTGACGATTCCTCTAAACTCGAGAAGAAGTGTGACCCGTTTTTTGACTAGAATCCAATCCTAACACTGCCCCCTCTTCCCCTTTGTAAGATTCAGCCAATAAACATACGTACTTCTTATCTTTCAGAGCCGATGCCGATTTGCCAGACTTCATGCTCCTAAAATTTTCGCCAGATTTCAGCTCGTAAAACTTGGGTTTGTTTGCGACAGGTTTCTCTTCATTCATTTTAGCTTCTTTTTGTTGTTTTTTCAGTTCCATTCGCCATTCACGCTCGTCCTCTGAGCTGCTAGATTCCTCCTCTTCACTAGGCCGACCTTCTGGCTCCTGCAAGGCAAGAGAAATCAATTACCTTAACAATTTGAATCGAAGCAAAATTCCCTGACGGCGACCGTTGCCCTAAGAGAATAAAAAATTCCTGCCTTTCATATACAGCTACACTTATCGAGCGATCTGTAAGAAATCACATTCTTCTTGAGCTTTTATTTTGACCCCTTCACTAGCAACGCCATCTGTTATTACCCATGAAAAAAAAATGATACCACAGGGCGTGAAATTGCGCCTAATACAGGCGCCAATGCGACTAAATTTTTTACTTTGGCGACCAAATCCTGAAAGTTAGTCGCCAAATTGGCGACTAGAACGTATCATCATAACCTTACCAAGAGATATAGTGAACTAAAAAGATTTGCAAAGATAAATCCGCGGCAAACTTCCTCGTTAAGTTTGTTTCCAAAACGTAGCACATGCATCTCGATCGATAACTAGACGCCATCTTGGTTTTAGATGAGCTTTAACGTTGTATATCATCCATCCTATTGTCCACTTTGTAGCACGTTAAAGATCTTTTCCCTAACTTAATTTTGGAGGGTCTATCTAGAACGCTGACAGCGTAAAGAAATATTTTGTTTGTCTTTGAAAATGGCGACCAACTTTTTTTGAATTGGCTACCACTTTGAAAAAATAAGGAGCCAAGTGGCTATCAGAAAAAAAATTTATTTCACGCCCTGTACCACTCACTTGGCATGAAATTTAACAAACCAAAACACATTAAGGCAAAAAGGAGAGAAAAAAGCCTAAAAATAATTAAGTTGACGTTTTATTACCTCAACTTCATCAAATTGTTCCAGTAACACTTGTTTTTCCCTCTGTTTTTTCTGTCTTTCTCGGTCGTGTTTGGACACAACTGGATGAAGAAGCTTAAATTCCTGCAGTGTAATTCGACAAAAAATGCGTGAAAATCGTCTCACATTAAAAAGAAAGGTGACTATGCAGCCAGTTAGTCCTTGTCCTGATCCGTTTTCTTGCCCTTGAATATTGGTTTTTAGTCTGGCATCTTTGACAGAGACGATGGTGCGTGTTTTCTACACAAATCGCATTGCTAAGTAAAGCAAATTAAAGCAATTCTGATTATTTCGGACCCTTCATGGTAAATTGCTCCTCTTATCACAGATAAGATCGATTCAGACCCTACCTGGCTTTCCTCGTCCACTTGGAAGTCTGGGTTGGAGAACATGGCTGAGAACCTGTCATCACCCAGAGGATTACTCACTTCTGAATTCTGAAAGCAACCAAGACGATACACGGATATAGCTCGCTGGTTCTTTAAAGCTGAGCACAATAGCAGAATTTTGGATGGTTAAGACTGAATAAGATTCGAAGCTTCGCAACAGCGAATGGCTACTCACTTCAACTGCTTCTTTCCTCTTATCTTTTTTCTCGTCCATCAACTTCTCAGCCAAATTTCTGTTGACTTTCGGTAGTTTCTGCAAGCGGAACACTATGAGTTACTCATTTATACTCAAGGGTCTGCTAACTGATGACTGCTACAAGGTACTAGCCACAATAAATTCCCATTACTCATGTGTTGCTCTTGGGTTGGGAGTTTTGGGTACGTTTCCTTTGCTCATTATAGGTCAGAGGAGTTTAGAAGTGACACTGCTCTTGACACTGCTTGTTTGTACTACGTCGCAATAATTAAGACAGGGTTTTTTTTTAAAAAATAAAGAATTCCTTCCAGCCTCAGGGAAATATAAAACTATTAGAGTGGTAATATATAACAAGAAAAAAACAAACAAAAAACAAAACAAACAAACACCAAAATAGGAAGAACAATCCAACAGGGTACGAAGAAGCTAACATCTAAGGATGGAAAAGGTTCAGCTTGGTTTCTAATAACCAAATTCTACAGGCACCGCAGATAATTACGCAGCTCCTTGAAGGTATTTTTCTCTTTCGTCCCAACTATATTCCCTTCATAAGGATGTCCGTTATGTTAACTAAAATTTCTTTTTTCTTTTTTCTTTCCTCTCTCTTCTCTCTTTATTTTTTCTCTCTCTTTCTTTTTTTCTCATCGGCACTGTATATTTCCCTTACTGTAAGACAGAAGACCTTACGTGGGTGAGTATATGACTGCATAGAAAGATGCTTCGTGTTAATCAAAATTATACTTTTACGCTTCTCTCCCCATGAAATTGGCGAAATGTATTTAGGGAGTAGTTATCAGAAAAAGGAGACGCGAAAAAAGTCAAAATCTGTCCACCTACAAACCTTAAGCTTGACTCTGTTGGCGCGCTCTTCTTCGATCTTGTCCTGGATTCGTTTTTTACGATATTCTTCAAATGCAAACGGCTCTGCCAGAGATTTGGCCTGAAAAGGCAATTCAGTTGGGAGAACAAAAACCTTAAATAACTAATATAAATTTAATATAGATGTATGGAGGTAGAATACTGAAGCTAAACTGGGCTTTTTTGATTGGTGTCACATTGGGTAAAAAGGACATGTACAACTTGAAGAATCAGCTTAATACTGGGACGAGGCTGCTTCGAGATTGTGGAGAGGTTACAGATGTACTCGACCTTTAAAGTGGGGGATCACAGGTGCAGTTTCACCTGCAAACTTTCAAATAGCATGGGTTAGAGACTTGTTTAAGAGTCTACACAAAGGAGAAAAAAAAAGAACGCACACAGTCGCTTGAGAACAAACGAGAAATTCAAATCTATTTCGGTACAGGGCATATCCGAGTTATGAGTTATGAATGTAGAGTCCAGCCTACAGTCTTGAATGATATCCTTGTCATTAAAGTTCTGACTAACAATTTGTCCATGTTCGCTAGTTAATCCGTCGCATCAATGGCACTGGATCAACTGTCAGGAAAGAGCCCAGACATATGGTATTCGCGATCGAGTTTAACGGCCAATTCAGCCGAATGATGTTAGTCCAGAAACGTTGATTACCTTGTGATAAAGTCGAATGTCTATGAAGTACCCATGCATGTAAGCACGCAATAGATTCGTTCCCATCAAATGTGATAAACCTGGAAAACAAGGAAACTAACTCATTATAAAATGCATTATCAACTGAAAATAATGAAAAATAGTTGGATAAACGACAATCAAAGTTTTTTCCACAACCGTTTGTACCTCGCTCTTTTAAACGGACACCTCATTATCAGGAGGCCTTAATATATCTAACTAAAAAAACAACAAATTCTCGCGACTTATTCGCAAGAAAATGCATGTTAACAAATTAGGAAGGGAGAATTACTGTACCCAGAAGGAAGTTGTAGATTTCATTCTGTTTGAAATGAAGCGACGATGGCTGATTAACAGGGGGACGAAAGAGTGAAGTATAATATATATTTCCGCCATTTAATGTTTGTTACCCTACAGGTGTGGCTGCTTGTAAAGAAGAGGGCTTTTTCTATTTTTTTAATACTTGGCAACAGTAAGCAATAATACAGTCCCAGCTCCACTAAAAACTCCTCATCACAAACTGATCAAGTTGCCAGACTTCTCACCTAAACTTTCCAATTCTTGCTTGGTGACAAACTTGTAATCATCATACACTAAAAATAAAAAAAAAATTAAAAAAAAAAACAAGAAAATTCAAGAAGAGAGCCATCTTTGTTGGAACTACTTGACAGAAATGTTCTTTGTTACATTTATGCCCGCAGTAGATTTGTTCAGTTGAGCGCTTCAACAGAACTTTTATCATAGAAACACTCACATCAACACTGTTCAAGAACAGCTTTTATGTACATTGTAAAAAAGCAACAAAAACAAACAAGCAAAAGGTAGAAAAAACAAGGAGAGCTGACAAAGCTAATTTTCAACAGGATTATTAAGTTAAAACAATACACCAAATTAAAGAGTAACACTTAAAAGTAACTTGTGGAACAAAAAAAATTCAATATTGCCAGATGCTATTCCACCTGGGTAACAATGAAGCGCATCTTGGTAAGCTACATGTGGACTAAAGACTTAATCCATGAACCAAACTATTTGCTTCCGGCTACATGAAAGATTTTATTTCTGGTTGATCAACTGATCTGTTCACTCACCTGTTGGCTGCTGATCCTCTTCCAACTCTTCAGTCAAGTTGTCCAGGAACGAGCACCACCTGGGAGCTGGGCCTAGGGCCTGGAATGATGACAGTGAACAATCAAGTTGCATGTTCAACCATCTTGACATTTTTTCCACACAAAGAAAATTATGAAAATCATGACTTACTGGGATATAGTAAACAAGCATTTTGGGGGATTCAGTTGCCATGAAAACTAAACCTTTGAAAAATAAACAAATAAAAGAAAAAAACCAATAATTAGTTGACCATGGATTAAGAGCACAAAATCATGAAATAATCATTGTCATCATCAACTAACACTATCAGTTTTCTTTAGGGGCACCTCTTTCTTTAATAAGAAAGAGGATGAGCATCATTTAAGAAGTGAAAGGTAATTTTAAAACTACTCTAACCTGAGTCAGGATATAAGCATAAATCATTTATGTCTGTGGGTGGTTCTATGGAAGTGAACGGTTTTCCCTGTCAATGACAAGGAACAAGTAACATCAGTAAATTGGATCAGTAATGTTAAAAGCATTTGTGTGTGCAATGTGATGAAGAAAAAGCTTGGTTGTTAAATAAAGAAAGACATCATTTACTAGTCAAGAGCAATGAAACAAAAAAAATCAGAGTTTCTTGGGAGGATTTTAACATCAGTCCTTCCGATTTCAAACTCTGAATACTCTGTATATGTGAAAAACAGCCATCTGAAGAAAAACCTGTTGGCTGATAGATAACCAACAGGCTCTAAAAACATTTCATTACTTTTAAATGAGTTGATAACACAATTTAACTACAACATTTCTGCTGTGACAGGTTTTTTAAGGGAGAAGTTCTTCACAATTACCTGATACTCTACCACTAAGCTATACAGAGTACTCAGTAGCCATCGACTGGGTTTGGCACCTGACTAAAATCCTGTATGGCACTTAAATCAGCAATGTCCAATTATTGGGTTATTAGAATATGAAAAATGGTCAATATCGAGCTCACTTTTGAATAAAGCAAATGGATGTTTTTTCATAAGTCACAAAGAAAGGGGCTAGGAAAAATGGAAATCACCCGTCAGACCTTTGGATTTTGTACTGCAATGCACAATGATCTACTACCAAGTTGCACAGAAATTGTTTGCAAGCAAAACCACAAACTACTGACAGGTTCAAACTGTATGTGACAAACATGTGTCCTGTACATTGTTTTAACCCCTTCTGTTTTAATTCTCCTCACTTTCTGTCAGGCAATTCTTATGACGTTGGTTTGGAGAATTTCAGTATTGAATCAACTACATGAATATTGTACTGATATTGTAAGGAGAAATTCTGTCCTGGTTATTCATGGGAATTAAAGAGCTAAGTGCTTTGTAGGATTAGCAAGTTTTAAAGTGTTGTGTGTGTGAATAGAGTAGATAAAGAAAGGTGATTGATTTTTACCTCTCTAACTAGAAACAAAGGTGTTATCCATTTGCCTTCTTGTTAGCACAAAGAACAAGACAAATGAATTACAGTCATACAAACTAAAGCACCTGCTTACCGTTTCTCTGTCCCAGATTTTGAGGATCTTTGAATCAGAAGACAACACAACATCCAGTTTATCTTGGAAGGCAATGCTGTTGATGGGTAGGCCATATCGGTGATCTTTCACCAACAAAGGTTTGGTAGACCGAAGATCATACAACAAAACCTGGAGAAGAAAAATTAGCCAAATGATTTGTAAAGTCCTTATTTGTTGTTAACATTCCAGGTGGTGAATGAAAAATAAAAAGGTAAAAGTGTTAAGTAATATAATAATATTTGCCACCTATTAATAAGAGCTAGTTCAGACTTTGGAGATTTGACCACAGAATTCTGCTTAGTACATACAGAATTCTCCAACCCCAATGCTTGATAAATATATGGTCCATCATTACTTAAGATGACTGAAGACAGGTGCATACATGCAGTTCAGTTCCAAAACAGCTGCAAATTCAGTTTTTGTCAATTTTATACTTCATATACTGATAACCCTTCTCACTATTTTTTAAATGAAATAAATTTTAATGGACCTTTAGATGAAAATCAAGTAAGGTAATGATCCTTGCAGGTACTGAACTAAAATTTAACCCTTTAACTCCCAGATCAAATTTGTCATTCTCCTCACTGTCAACCATACAATTCTTATAATGTCAGTTCAGAGAATTTAGTGTTGGACCAAGTAATTATCCCCAAATTGATATTTGTCTTTATTCTCATCACTTATCTGGTTGATATTGTATTGATATTGTAAGGAGAAATTCTGTCTCGGTCACTCATGGGAGTTAAAGGGTTAAGCTTTGGCAGAAAAGATTCAGGCTTTGACAGGATGAAAACCCTGTGCCTCCTGGATACTTCTTGGGCACCACCACCACTTGAGCTGCAAAGCCATGTGTTAGGAGAAGGCAAAGTTAAAGGCTTCATCTTTCCCTTGGAGGAATCTGATCATCATTTTTAACTGAAATTAATTTCAAATGACTTGCAGATGAAAATCAACTAAAGTAAACCAATGACTTTCAGGGGTACAGTGCAATGTTATCTACAATCTCCTTCAAGACTATTTAAGATAATCTTGAAGGAGGGTAACAGCCACCTCCTTGTTCAGCCCAGGGATACTGTGCATGTATGGAGACACTGGACTTAATCCTCTGCTGAATGCTGTGATATCAGACATCACTTAAATTTCCAGGGCCATCTTAAATCAAAGCTAAGAAAAAGATGAAGCTGTGTTTAAAAAGCAGGACCAAATCTAATTCAACATACATGCCCAGTGCTTGTTCCAAGACCCATTGTCAGTCCATCCTTAAACAGCAGTGTTGTGACAGCTGGAACTTTGTCTGAGCTGAAAGGAGGAATTCAAATTAATTTTGTCAATAACATGCCGAGTGAAATATTTTGTAAGAATTTTAATACATGAAGGGACTAATCGACAAATAATTCCCAAATTGATGATTTTTTATTCACATCACTTGTCTTTTTGACATTGTATCTATATTGTAAGGAGAAATTCTGTCTTAGTCACTCATAAAAGTTGAAGGGTTAACCCTTTAACTCCCAAGATCTCATTGGTAATTCTCCTTACTGTCTGCCATACAGCTCTTGTGATGTTAGATTTGAGAATTTGGTATTGATTCAACTAATAATCCTAACTAGTATTTTTCTTTATTCTCATCACTTGTCCGCTTGATAATGTATTGATATCGTAAAGTGAAATTCTGTCTTGGTCACTCATGACAGTTGAAGGGTTAACAGCCCACTAATCATTATGTGGATTGCCAGCATTTTCAGTACCTTTGGTAATCAAATCCACTGATTCCAATGTCCAGCAAACCGACACGACTACGTGATCTGGGATCCCAGCATTCCACATGCCCCTGATGAAAAAGAGAAAAGTTTTGAGTCAAGGAAACTCACAATTTTATGTTTCTATACTCAGGCTAATGCACTGTTAAATAAAACAACATTCCAAACCAAGTTATAGTGCAATTATTGTAACACTATCAGTAATTCAGCTGCAGATGCCCAACATATACATGTACAGGTATATTTGAGAAGATCTCTCTGATAGAAATTAAATAATTTTCCTTGGTGAGGTTAAAAGCTCAAATTCATGGGCTATAATTTTACATTCTTACTTATTAACAAACAAATTGATATTAATAATCATATGGCTGGTAAGATCTTTTTGAAAGAGGGATATTTTTGGGAATATTACAAAATCAGTATCACACAATGTAACCCAATAAAAGTAACCACCAATTTCTAGTAACCCTAACATCAGTATGCACATTCTCTTCACTGTTCTCTATACATTTCCTGACGTGCTGAGAAGGAGAATTAATTTAATGATCAAGAGCTTCTTTACTTAGTGATCATTTCACTTACATGGTCATATTCATAGGGTTTTTAATATATGGAATTAGTCTTTTAGGACTAAAGTAGATTTAAAACCCAGTTTGTATGAAGAAGGTACAGTTAAAGCTATAATTTGTGACAAAATTCAACCAAAATAAATTAAATTATATGTTTGGAAATTGGGACAGAACAGCTGTTATTACACTTTGATAACACGTGTATTATACACCTGTGGACTATTGAAAAGGTAGAGAAGCAAACAAATCAAGCTGTGTATACCTCAGCTGTTCCAGCAGCAAAAAGTTGATGCACAGGGTTAATGTCACAAGTATTTATCTCACTGGAACAAATTGAAAGTACAAGTATAGGGTAATTGGTCAAGAACTGGTCAAAATTATAGCTGCTATTGTAGCAAATTCAACTGATAAATGAACTGAAATTGGTTGCAACAATGGAAGGGACTTACACAGCATTGGTCTGAAGAGAATTTAGGAATCTTCCCTGTTCAAGATTCAGTCGGTATACTTCAGAGCTGTAAGTCAAGTAATCACATGAGAAAAAGCGAGTGTAATGTAACTTCGCTCTCTATATCAATATCCAACAAACAGAGGATGAGAATAGTCAAACACACAGGTCAAAAGGTGTCATCTTGATAAAACATTCAATTAGCTTAATCAATTGACAAGGAACTATAGATTAGTTCAAAAGGAGAATTAACAATCAAATCTCGAGAGTCAAAGAGTAAAGAACAGTACAAATACTGAGGCAATCATCTTTAACTATAAAACTAATTTGATTCAAATTCATTTTCATTTGAATCTAAAAATTATGATGACAAACATAGAAAGAAACAGAGTCAATTTGAACCAAGCCATCCTCATCAAAACATCACTTTTGTTCTCACAAAGTAAAACAAATCAGTGATTAAAATGCAAAGCTCTTAACAAAAGATACACTTCTATAAGTTGCAGTCTCAATGAAGGTTATAAAATTGTGAATAGAATATGTGACTTCATGAAAATTCTACACAAAGACTTAAAAGATGAAAATTCACAAACAATCCCTGTAAAATTTACCTTGCTCCTACAAGATAGAGATCACAGGATGGATAATGGTAAACAAGGTCACGTCCAAACTTAGGAATCCTGGTACGATAATAACGTCCATACTACAAAAAAATAGTTTTAATATATATTTTGAATAAGACTTTGAAATCAATTGCCAACCACTACTTCCAGATAATATAGCTTCACCTGTCTTGATCAGTCTAATTGGATTTACACTGCTTGGTACACAGTGATTTGAAAGACAAGAATTTCTACATTTATTTACCATTTACCTGAGCATGAAACTCCACATGGCGATCACAGGTTAAGAACACCATCTGATGTAACAAAGCAACATGAATTCAGGTAAAGTTAATTTCAGTCCTTTAGAAAATTTACAGTGAACTTAAAAGCTACTGGCAGCTGAAAACATAATTATACAACAAACAAAGATATTGAAATTCTGCAAGACAAGTTCTGTACAAAACAGTTGGTAAAATGAAATTGTTATTAAATCTATCAAACATTTTTTAAGCATTGGTGTATTGTTTGTGGTGATGGCAATTTTCAAAAAAGGATTTTTTTCATCCAAACCAAGTACTGAATCATATATACAAGATAATGCACTCTGTACCTTAGAATAATCTTCAGACAATATATGGAACTTCACAACTGTAAAGAAATAACAGCAAAAATAGTTACATTCATAAATTTTATGTTTATGCTCAGACAAACATTTGTCCACCTGTATAAAAGTAAAGATCTCTTTGACCAAAAATGTAATAATCCACATGACTTTTCCTGTAACAGAAAATGTCATTTAATTATCCTTGATTCTGTTCAAGTTGGATTAACAATTATGGCTAAAGGGAATTTATAAAAAGAAGCCTGAAGAATAACATGATGATATAATGTAGAAAGAATGAGCACACAACTTACTTTCAGAATCCAGACATCTTTCAAACTTCATACAAAGCTCTGATGTATCATAACAGCGAATTCGAGGTTTGTAAACCCCTTGAAGACAAAAGTAAGGAATTGTTACAAAAAACAGAGATTTACATGACATGGATCTCTATAGAACTTTACAATCAATCTAAACAAACAGCTGCCACAACTATAGCTAGAAAGACACCCTGGATGTTGTACACTGCTTGTTAAGTGGTATGTGAGCTCTCCAGTATTGCTTGCACATTTTAATATTCCACTCAAGTTATTGAAATTTAAAATGCCTTGGTTTTTCATAGATTGGAACTTTAAAACAGACTTCACAGCTCATGCTCTTCATGTACATGGCACTTTCCTACAGATCCCACTTTAATTAAAATTTTAGTACATTTACTGCACAAAAAATAACAAGAAAACTCACCTGAAGCCATTATGTACTGTTTGTCTGCAGAAACACGAACATTTGTGGAAGCAATTGGCATCTCAAAATCCTGAAGAAGTTCAATTCGTCTTCTGATGTCTGTAAAAAGAGAAAGAAAATACTTTGAATTTTACATTATTTAGACAAGGGGTGGGAATTTTCTAAGCAAGTTGCCTCTGGCCACATATAAACTTTCCAAGCAACTGCACTTACATTCATCAGCTGAGCCACGAAACGTAATAGAAAAAGACAAGAATATAATTTTATCAATCAACATTCCGAGAAAAGGATGAGAATATGACTTTATCAATCAACATTTTGACCTCTACACAGTTTAAAACTTACTAATATCATTCTTCTGCAAGGCTCGCTTCTTTCTTTCAGAAAGCCACTACAAATAGAAACGAATATCGTCAAAATTCTTTTAATCAAACATTTCCTCTGGTTGTAAACATAAGACACGTGTTGCCCTTTCCGGGCACTTTTTCTACTTCAAAGCTAAACAGTGAAACGTAATGCTAATCATCTCCTTTTCTTACCTCCGGCAAAGATTTTCCTGCCGACAAGTTATAAATTTTAACATTATTCGGTTGTGAAACCTGCATTTTTCCTAGTTTATTCTTAGTACAACTCTCAGTCACCCTTGGTCGGCCGCCATCGTTTCTTCAGTCGTTCCCACTCTCTTCGTTCGGTAGGTACGTCATGTATGGGCGCATATTATGTCCTAAATATATATAATGTCCTATACTTTACATACAATACCCTACACCCTTCGTTCTTAGAATACCGCTTTCTTCAGTCCATTTCCTGCAGGCTCAGATCCTAGTTTGGGGCAATAAGCGCGAAAGCTCGCTTAAAATCTGGTTTGCTTGACAAGGTATTTCAAAATCTATGAAAGATCGGGCACAAGAACAAGATCTTACGGATGACATTCTCCATAGTGTGTTTCGAACAAAAAAAGTCCCGGAGAAAAATTCATAACACTCGATTGGACCAGGAGCATTGATATTGGTATGCTCCTGCAGCCTGATTGGACTAGTTTGGCAGTGTAATATTAAAGCTTCTCAACTGAGAGGGTAGTGACTAACGCGGTAGTGAAAGTGGTCATCCCGAGTTGGTTACCGGAACTGCTTTGAAGAGAGAGTTTATTACAGAGGGTGAACATTCCACAAACCGCTTTCGTTTTCTCCGATAGTCAGACACCGCCTTCGTGGCAGAATGAATCCCACCGCGCCGGTCTTTTAAGAGACTTCGCACATTCTTTACTTTAATCGTATTTATCCCGGCAAAGATCACAATATCTTAACAACAAGACATCTTGTTTTTAGAAGATTAACTAATTAATTCATCTTGATTTAATCCCTTTCAATAACCCGCAGAAAAAAAAAACGAATTCTAATAAATAATTTACAGACAGAGAAAAGGCAACTCATTAACAACAAAGTATAAAAATACAACTTTGCAAGGCTGGGTGACTCGCTTGTACCGTGTGATCTCCCCTTTCCCCCCCCCCCCCCCCCCGCCACTTCTGAAATAAATTAACTAAGAAAAGTAGTTCGGTTAGCCCTAAAACGCAATCTTCTTCCGTTGTTTAGGAACAGGCTTGAGAAAGTAGGCTTCAAGAAAAAGAAAGTAGGCGTTTACTTCAGCCTATTAACGGCTATTTACAAAACCGCCACCAAACACGAAAAATTTGAAAACCGCGTGAATAAAGTTATAATCTTCCGCAGCCGCGCCGTAATTTTCCAACTGTAAACCGCCACGTATACAAAAATACGACAGTGACCGCAAACCGACACTCAAAATTAGTCAAAACAACCAAACCGCCTGAGTATCATGAGAAGAAGCTGCGATTTATGCTGCGCTGACAATTTCGACCAAACCGCCGGCCAAGAAAGGATATTCACCAAGGCTGAAGGGGGAAGAAACTACCCTGGAAAGTTTATGCTCAAAGAACTTGTGCGAATGTGTGGGTTTACTCTGCGCCTTATCACTTAAAATGAAGCTTAATGTTTTTGTTTGTGACGGCAAGTATTTCGGAAGAGCTAATATAATTGAAATCCTTCAGATTTTTCAATGGATTCTTCCCGGCTGGGTACCAGGCCGGCTTAGCAGGGGCTTGGTAAGAACACAGCAAAACTTGCACAAGAGAGCAGAAACATGAGAGAGAGCTACCTCTACTCTCTGTGCGCTCTTTGACGCGCGTGGCTTTTCACTCGCGTGTAGCTACTCACTTGTGCGAACCAATCTAGATCACGCGTAAGTGATTAGTACGTGATCATGAGCAGTTGCCAGTAGGTCAGTATGAAGGCACGCAGAAGGGGTCCGTCAGTATAGGTCCTTCTATTTAGAGGCGTCACGTACGCCAGTGGGATTTCTTATGAGACTTCTTTCGATGTAAAAAAAAACAGCAAGATATTATAGACCATGCAATATACACCAGTGAGGACAATAACATAGATATATGTTCATATCATGTAAGTTGGCACTATGTTATAATCAAATAATCCTAATTTCCTAATACAATTTTGCTTACACTTCAAGTTCAATTCTTCAGCCAACTTCGTCTCTACATAAATCTTAAATCCAACTTTTCGACTGAGAATTTTTTTTACGTTCTCTTTTAAATTTTCCGGCGTGAAAAATGTATCTTTGGTCAATATGAATAAAATTGGACCCATATCAGGAAAATAATTTGTGCATCCGTTGTGGTCAAAGTGACTTAAGGTATTCATGCTTGGATCAGACCCAGAGCCTAGCCTTCTCCAGCATAAGAAGTGGCCTTAACATATTGGTGGTAACAGAGGGTAGCGTTTTAAGTTAATATTATTATTCATATTCTGTACGCTGTTCTCTTAATGTTTCCTATCGAACTAACAAGGATAATGTGCTCGACAACCAGGAACTTCTTCAATTGGTGATCACTTTCTTTATTCTCATGATCGTTATATTTGATTCAAAAGTGAAACTGTAAGGAGAAATTATTAGTCTGTCACTCTAAGGGGTTAAAGGGTAAGAATAACAACATTCTGATATCGATATCCACAATGAGGAGTCCCACTTTGATGAGTGTAGCAAAGGGTTTATACGTGACCCGTGAATTTTTTAGGAAGGCAAGCGTGATTCGTAATTCCTTAACACAGCATCTGGGGCGTGATTCGCTTTCTGAAATAAACGAAACACGTGAATTTTTTGTTCCATTTCGTGAAAACCCTAAAATCCCTGAAACCTTGCGCACAAGAAGAGAGATTTGTTTTTCCCTCTCGTAAGGGTGACGCGTGAATTTTTCTAAATTTCATGCGTGGAACGGGATCAGGACTCCCTTTGCTACCCTCTTTGATGGTCCTCATCTTACGATTGATCACGTTTTGATTGGGATCGCACTGCTATACCATTTAATATCACACACTTCGCCGAAGCGGACAAAGATCTCTAGGTTTTAAATCATAATTACAACACCGTATCAAATTCGCGCACTTGGATCTTAATTTGCGGGGGAAATGGAGCCGGTGCTTGGATAAACTTAGAAAACTTCGGTTCTCAGTCGTTTATGTTTCATTATATCTCCTATTCTCCCTGATGGTGCGAATAATATAAACTTAAATCACTATCAAACGATTTATGATCAGTTGATTCATTTAGAAGGTGCAACGAGACTCTTCAGCCACGCGGTGTTAAGCACGGTCGGTAACCTCCTTGCCAATAGTAAATTCATCGCGAGCTAAGTCTTTCTGCAGGGAAAAAAGACAAGTTATTCATTGTTGATAGTATATTAGCCAAGTGATCTAAAAAGATGGAATTGACCGCATGATCTCATATCTCCCACGACCTTTTGTTATGCAAGCCATTCTTGACCCTGGTCCGAAATCACTGATGTGATCGATGTGAGATGGGCGTTTCCGGACACTTGGTCTCAACGTTTTGTTCTGTTCAAGAGCTGTCACAAAAAATGACGTTTCGTCGATCAGGCCAGTCAAGAGAAATTGCAAATATTTTCATTAACATTTATATTTGTGAATCCTTCAACACAGCATGAACTTGAATACTGTAGCGTGAGCTCTTCTCACCGTCGAACGATGCGTACTATATCAAAGTGGTACTTCAGGAGTCTGTCTTTCCTAAAATGTTGCCCGAGACTAGTAGAAAAGAGTGAGGATATCAGAATCGATCTACAGATCATCAGATTTTCTTGACACATACGAAACTGCTGAATCATGTGGGCGAGTTGAAAGTCTTGACTGAAATTGTTCGAGCTTCATTAACTCTGGACCGGACTTGGAGACAAAGGATAAAAGATCTGTAATGAAGTAGCGTCAGTCTAACGTTTTGAAACATATTAAGTACTCCTGAACGTTTCTCTATTCTTGTGAAACTAGACCAATACAATATAATGCTGATGTTCCCATGCGAAACAATATAATCATTATTCGATGGCAATCTTTCACAACCAGGTGATTTTGAATATCGGACGGATTCAGCAAAATTACACGGAATTAATTTGTCAAGGATTAGTTATGTCAGGCGCGCATATCAAACAAAGTGTAGGTCGATAAGAACCAACTGTGATGAGAAGAAGAGTTCAATGCTCAAAATGACGAGAATTTTCAGCTATCAATGAAACCACTCATTCTCATTCGCATAGGTTCAAGATACATGGAGCGTCCTGCAGGGATTCAGTAGGGAGGCGAGTTATTGGAATACAAGAGAAATAAATCTCTTAAAACTCACAAGCGAGTGTGGCACAGAAATAGTACTTTTAAAGAATCGTTGTTTTAACAATCTGCCATATAGATTGCGATCGCAAAAGGTCTCCGTCAGAATGCCAGTGAACTCGAACAGATATGTGAGACTGTTGTGGCTAGCTCTTTCCCCATGTAGTAGAAACTGAATTAAGACGGCGTCAGAAAATTATAATATCTCAATGAGGTTTAAAGTCATTTCAGTTGATCATCATCATTAATATATCGGTTATTATTTCACTATCAGTATGTGTAAAAATTCTCTGAGTACTTCTGTTGGAAGTTTGGCGAGGATCCAGACAAATTTGTGGTTTCTCGCTTCGTGCCTCTAAACTTTTATCTTTTTTTTTACTCATTACGTTTCCGTCAATTTTTGCAAGCACCGGAAAGCGAAAAGGAAGAACTCATCGAAAAAGGTTAAAAATAGTCAAACTGTTGTTTGTTTTCTAGAAAATTTACTGTAAAAATCGTCACTTCGTCCCGCTCACAAAATTAAATGTACTCCACTCAACACGACAGTTCGGTTAACTCCGATTCAGCCGAGAGTTTGTTCGCCAAATTAATTCGATTAAGTTCTTTTACCGAAGATCTTCCATCTTAGTTTTTACCCGCAACGACCTTAGAGAAGAAGTTTTTCTCATCTCGATTTAGCCACAAGTGACATTTCTACGCCATCAAAATGAGTTGCAAGTAAAATTATTCGGCATTGAGCACCTATTCACAGTTGTTAAATCCTGAGAAAGACAAGACACCACACCACGCATTTTAGATTCTGGAACTTACCAAGTATTTTTCACCCAGATATCATTTTCTTAAACACTTCTCTATTGAAAGATTTTCTCTGCCGTATGGCATCTATTGTTAAATATGGCGCAAATCAGTTTTTCCTAATCGCTTTACCGTTCTCCGTAAACCTGTGGATTTTTCAGAGCCATTGCGAAGTATCTATCTTTACTAGGGCATTAGAGATTAATTTTACATGCAAAACCGTTGGAACTGGTGTTGAAAAGTAGCAGGTAACTTGTTCCAAGTACTCGAGATTCAATAAAAAATCCTATGTTTAACGGAACGCGTGATATATCGATATACTGATCATACAACTTTTTCAAAATAACTTCAAAATCAAATTAGATTTGGAAAACGAAGGTTCGATCGCTCAAAACCGGATAAAGAAAGGCCTCGGGCTATAAATCAGTTTGCTACATATAACATAGGTCAGATAGAAATATGTTGAAGTCAAACAGTTTGTATGAATGCTTCCTTTGTGTCAAGTCCTTAACTTCTATTCTCGCGGTGATTATTATTGTCTGAAAAATTTGGGTAATGGAAAAAGCTGTGAACTGTTAACAGATGCTATTTATTACTAATTTTTATACTTCCATTGTTCTGTTGTGATCTTTTTTTTTAGTTTTTCCGTTTCATTATCTTTCAGGACGTTGTTAGGGAAGTTTGTGTGTTTCGTTTCCCGTTCACTCGGAGAACGTTTCCGAGGGAACATTTTCCTGTTGATCAAAATATTGGAAATTTTTTATGTTTGTTTATTCTGCTAGAGAATTCCCATTCTTTTATCCCGCGGAACGAAATCGGCTTAACAAATGTAAAGCACGCGTAAAAAAACCGAAAAAAAATACAACTACACAAAATGAAAACAGGCGAATTAAATACAGGGTTTTTATTTACATTTTAAGTGATTACCAACTTATGAAAATACGGCCTGTACTTTACAGCTAAGCTAAACACATGCAAAAGAATGAAAGTTGATATTTCACTACCAATTACAAACATTTCTTGCACGTGGACTGCGCTTGGTGTCACGAGCCTATGGAAATCGCGCCTCCATACACAGCAACCTTGTATCATGTATGTACAAAATACTTATCGTGTTTCCCGTGTCTCTACATTTTTTTGGGGGGGGTACCAAAAGTTTCTATGAGACCTACATTTTAACAAAAATCATCTGGAAAGGTGTGTTTGAACGAAAAGACAGCCAAATTTCTTTCCCTTTTAAAAACTTGAGACATTACGAGCGACATATTTTACAAGCTCTCAAAGCAATATACAGATCAAATTACCTAAGAACTTAAACCAATGTATTTTAGGAGACAACATCTAAGTGTTTCTACAGGAGTAAAACGCGAGCCACTGAAAACACTCCATAAGGAAATCAACATTGAAAGAAAATTTCGAAAGCAGAAAAAAAAGCAACCTATTTCAAAAGTGTCACAGTTACATTCATGGCCCCTTGTACCTTTTCGACTTTTGAACTGAATTATACACAAAATCTGTTCGTAAAACACACTAAATTTATCACTTCAAAATACTGACTCGTTCAGTTTTGAAATTATTTTAGTTCAACAATTAACGTTCCCGGCTGACTATACTTGGTGGTGGTGACTTTAAGGCTCTCGGTTAGATCTTGCCTTCTCGCGTTTAGTTTGCATACCATCATCACAACACTTGTAAAATACGCTCTTAAGCTGAAGCTTGATGCAATATCTGTTCAAATGATGCATGAAACGTTTCGTGGCCCGCGACGGTTTTCGCCATTGGAAGCGCTGCCTTGCGTAATGCTCCATGTTCCTGTACTTCGCGGAATAGTATCTGTCTATCGAGCAGTACAGACCCCTATTGGCAGCGCGGTAGCCGATTCGGCAACATCTTTTGATCATGTGTTTCCTACTGGACGTCTTAGAAACCACCTTGACTTTAACAGGGGGCTTTGATGATACGGACGGCCGCATTGTCGTGGTTTCTCCTTGAGATCCAAACGCGATAGATCCGTTCGCAGAATTCCGCTGGTCCATTTCCGAGGAGTTCCATTTTTCCGGATGTTTGCGATGTTTCGAACCTTCACGCAGAAAGAATTACAAAACCACGAATAGTGAATATTTTGCCAGATTTACTCTTCGATTGTCTGATCCCTTATTGATTCAGTGAAAGCTTTGAAGCATTTTCGCGGGATCGTTAACAAAAATGGCTTGATCTTTGAACCTTTTGTCTTTTAATGCCCACGTACAAAAACTTCAGCTATCTGTTGCTTTCAACGTACATCACATCACGTAGTCGTGATTTGCATTAAAAATAATCTGTCCAATCCTGAAAGGCCTTTACTCGCTCCTAGTTACATCTAATTAAACGACACAAATTTTTTCCTTTAATAAATCGATAATTTAACGTGTGGCTGCCTTTTGTTGTGGCGAAAAAAGCGGGAGACTGCTAACGTCTTCGAACACAGAATTGAAATTCCGGCACTTGTGAATCAATGAAATTCTTTCGCAGTAATTCAGTGAATATTTTAGATAATTCTAACCAATAAAATCTAGCATCGAAAGAGAATTACTCGATGTGGACTCACCTTTTCGCGCGTAACTCAATTCACACAAATAGATCAGAGTGAACACGATTGTAATCTTCGTTGCGAAATTCATGGCTTCCTGTGTACTGCGTGTTTGTGCCTTAGACGAAAAGCAGAAGTTTTTTCACGAGAGTCGATTTGACTAAAGAGCAAGTTGTGATTTGTCCGCTCAGCAATCCAGTTTCTGCTTCGTTCCGCGCCGATGTAAGCTGAATGTAATCAGGTACCAAATCTTTCAGCCGTCGATGATTGTCCTCTGAATTCCCCTGGCAATATGCGTTTGAAATCTCAGCTCGACCAAATAAACACTAGCATTCAGGAGAAATCATGCGAAACATCCCAAATAGGAAACCGCTCCGGGTGGGGATGGGGGGCAATTTATGACGCACCTAAAATCGTAAACTACCAATCTCAAATATTCTGCTAAGGTGGCGTCACCTTGGAACATATTTGATTGCCTGTGCTTGGAAATCAAGCGGATGTTTTAAAACTAAAGGCCAAGACTAAAGGATGTTTAAAAAGCAAAGTTTTTCTTGTGCTACCCCTCTCTTGTCTTTAGAGAAACAATGCATTCAAATTCCTTCATAATTGATGTCTATTGTCCACCGAGGCGAGGTTATAGTGGATGATATTTTTTCTATGACTGGCTTAAGTGAATATTAATCACGAAAAACAAATTTCAGATTTTATAAGTTCTCGACATGAGAGAAGGAAAATATCGTTGTTTAAGCTTTCAAAAGAGAGCGCAATATTGCAATCAGGCGATATTAGCGCGTATTTTCTTTGACGGAATGAGCATCAATGTTCTTGAAGAAATAATCGCGAAAGACCATTTCACGCGTCATTCATTATATGACCTGATAAATTGTTGCATGCTGAGCAAACCAAACTATGCTTGTGGCCACTTTTAAGTCGATTTAGGAACAGCCATTCTCCTCAGATAATCCTAATTAAGTTTAAGCCAAGATTTAGCTTGTAATCACGAAAGCACTAAAGTTCCGCAAACACCGTGAACAGCGCGTCAGACGAGACCGGTAGTCGTGAAATTTAACAGGCAAAAACAAGGAAACAGAGGCACTGCTGAATGTCTGTGTCGAAAACGTTCAGGAACTTCCGATTTATTTATTTATGAATAGTAACTTTTTCTCCCTTTGATAGCATCTAGAACAATCTGATAGCGAAAGCTGTTAATATGTTTTAGTTGTAAGAGGTTCTGTAAGTTTAAGTATGAGAATCTTATTGGACGCAATTAAGCTGAAATATCTCTCAAACTTGGCTGGATCGTCTACAAATAGTACTCAAGCTAAACACCGCATCGCTCAGGTCAAATATGGAAGGGTGACATTTTGGACTGTTTATCATAAGTGAAAAAGCCCAAGCTTTGAAAGGGAAAGGGCCGGCTGGCAGCTAACTATTTCAATTTCCGAAGTGGCAATATCACAGGCCAAAATAAGCCGTAAATACACGACAATTTGGAGCCGCTGCTGCCAGGCGGGACTAAACAGTCGAAGCCGACGCCCTACCCGTCAAACAAAGGTTGTTTTCGTGTAAGAGCCGAAAATTAGTGAATGAAAACACTTTATTTTCACACCTGACATTTGATGCAAACAATAAAGATCTTTGTTTGTACAGAAAACCTGGAATAGCAATCTGAATGGCTTTGGAAAACAAGCTGGTGTTTCTGTTGTCAGAAAGGCTGTTTATTCAGCTCGCAAGGTAGAGAGGAAGTCTAAACTCACGCTACATTTCGGTTGAACAAAGTTCACTTAAGCTCACTTATCTTTCAGTGAGAGTGAGAATTTTACCGTTCCCACAGCCCCAGAGTGAAAGAGCTCAGGGCTTGAGGACATCTATTTCCTATTATCATGTGAAATCATGAGGATCAATCATTACCTTGCCAAACAAGCTTTGGTCTGGAGACTTCATTATTATTTGCCGTGATCTATTTGCTTCCAGCAGAGCTATATGTAGCCGTGTTTTATGATGTTAAAGTTCATCCTAAAACTGGTGCTAAACTACAATGCTCTGATTTAACCGGAAGGTTTATCAAAATATAAATGACGCTTAAAATAACCTTTCTGTAAACTGAAACAAAAAAAAATTTGAAGAGCTCATTGGAGCACAAAGCATGATCTAAAGAACAGGAAGGAAGTTCCAAGATTCTTCCCCAGAGGCTAAAATGGCTACTTGGGTTATCATTACGTACGTGTTTGAGTTTTAAAGGAATAAGTTTTGAAAAAATGGAGAATCGTTCGCCATTTAAAGCAGTCAAGCGAACCTAAAACCTTCTTCTAGAATTTCAGTAAATTCAATATATCGAAATATATATATGGTTGGCCATATTTGATTAGCATGCAATAAGGTAATTCCATAGAACTGCCGAGCCTCGACATGAGAACTTGTGATTAACGATCACAACTTCAAAGGCGCCGGGCATTTTTATCTTTCCATCATTTCAAATCTATATGACCTCTTGATATAAGATTATTTGCTATTGGAGTTGCTAATCAAAGTATAAATCCCAGCAGATGAATATGCCGCTGTATTCGTCCGGGACAACAACTGACACGAGGAATTCAAAAAGCTAATTCTTTATCGTTTCAAAATAAATGATCGTCCGTCCGAATTTTTTCCAAATCAGCCGTGCACCGACTTGCCACAACCAAGCTTCGTTGCGTGCAAGTTTCAACTCTAAGCCGTTTCTGTACGAGGCAGGAGTACAATGTAAGAATTACTCGAAGCCGACTAGTTAATTGGCTGTCCTCGATCGACTAATAAGATTTTTCTGCGGTTACGCCGCAAGATTTAATGAAAAAAGGCTGCGAAAATAAGGCTTAATTCAAACATGATTATACGTTTAACGACGAGGACGTTACACCGCTGCTAATTCCTCCTGTTTGAAGTTTTCCCGGCACGACGAAATCGTTATTATATCGCACTTCTTTCACCAATTAGCGTTTCTAGAAACTATGAGCTCGAGGTCAGGATAAGATTATGTGTTTAAGACCGGTTGCTAGACCAAAGCATGAACAAATTCTCTACAGGGTACAGCTATCTGTGGGTCGTCTTTAATTCAAATACGACCTCCTCTTAAACCTTCCCAGCTCTTTAGACAAATTAATAATAGTATTGATCCGCTAATAGCGAAAAGACTAAATGGGTTCTGATAATATTTTGATGCCCTTTGTGGGAATTAACTGCACATCCAATCGATCAGATCAAGACGACTTCAATTTTTCAGCTATAAACTTATCCACTTCAGTGTTAGGTTTTTAAGCCGATCAAAGGTAAAAGAGAAAACCGAGTAAAACGGAACAAAAGAGAAATCTGAAAAACAAAGAGCTTGAAAGTCACCAATTCTACTAAATGATACCAAAACAGCTCCAAAGGCCATAGATAGAACGAGCAACTTTTTACAGTGGTGAAAATTTCCTGTTAAAAACAACACAACTACGACAATGTCGCTGTCAAACTTAACCATCAATTTTCAGACGCAGCATTTGAGCTTTCAAATGCTGAATATTCTCGAACGTCAAACTTTAAAAGTGACTGCTATCATTGCTATTGTATGTAAACAATTTTTGGGCAAAAAACACCTAATTGGATTGTGGCCGGCAACTGAGTAAAATGTCAACAAAATGACCTTCAGGGTAAACAAGAAATGTTTTTTTTTCATCTCTGATATCCCTAAATTCTTGAGTGTCTAGAGAAGTTGGAAAAACATCCTAATTTCTCAACTTTTCTCGGTTATCTCTGTCTAAGCCTCTGACATAATTCAAGCCGTACGTTCTACACCATGTCGTTTCCGCCTGAATTTCTTAGCCTTCCTCTTTTGCAATTACAATCCAACAATTCAACTGTAACTCGATTCTCCCCACTCCTTCCCCTCCCGTCCCAGGGGGGTTGAGAGTTACGCAATGTCTTGTGTATCTCAGTAAACAATAAATGGACTTCGAAATCGTGTTTAGGGTAGGAAGGGAAAGAATTTACATTTTATCTAAGTGCATTGAACTGGATATTTTTAAAGCTTACGAAGAGAAGAATACGCCATCGGAAATTGTCTTTAATAATCGAATTATTCGGCATTCTGTTACCATGTACAGGAGAGCCCGTTACCGCCGGTGTAAATGATATTTACCCTGTATCATCCCATCAGGGTAATAAGCAATTATTGATCATGACCGCTTTTGCGCCCAAGTGATTTGTTATATACCTCCTAATTGAGGTGATAAGCTAGGAGACGAGAGATGTCTGACTGGATGGTATCGTTAGATATCCAATCATCAGGTTTTGATAACCTTTCACCCTGAACTTAAAAGCCCTTCAGATTTTCCACGCATTACGTGCGTGATGTTTTCCGACTAGACTGCAATGCTGTTATCAAACGACGAGTCATTTCTGGAATGAGGTCTGATTATATCCATATAAAAACACGCGTGATATTTCCCAATCAGTCTGAAATGTCATTATTTCAAACTCCTTTGATCGTTAGGTCATAAAACAAATTCTTAGTTGTTTAAAATTATCTCTACAGTCAAAAGATCAGTCATCGCTTTTAGACGATGTTAAAATTTTCTTTCTAGACTCGCAGTATCATGTAGTGTATAATTCTTAAAAAATTTTAAATTCCTCCGATACCTCAGAGCTTAAGGCACAATAATGACAAATAAATTGGCTTACCACCCTTCTTCCACCCTCCACCTCCTCATAATGATTAACCTTCAATTTCTCCTTAAATTATTAATTTATTATCCAGCAAACAGTCGATGAGAATAACTAGTCTCATCAGCAGTAAAGATTGACATTTGAATTAACTAAGCAGATCTGGCCTCAGGAGTACTATTAAAATTTCGTGTCACCCCTATATCTTCGGTGTTAGCGTTAAAAGCCCCTTTAAATACAGGTCCACGGCTATAAAAAAAAAATCAACATGTTGTTTTCGCGATAAAAACCTTGTTGCGTTTTGCCATTTTAAACTCACTTTAATTTTGGCAAGAAAATCAAACTTCGTGTTGATACAACACACCCCTGATAGGAATTAAACAAAGAGATATTTACTATTTGGATTTATTCATCAATCATAGACATATACTTAACCTTGAGAGCAAGGAAAGCCAAATTCCCAGGACATTCTCCTATTTTCCTTTTTCCGCTGCTCATCGATATAAATTTAGATTTTAGATTTCTGTTTCCCAAATGAATAACCTTTTACCAGTGTTAAACCTTTTTTTCTGTCTGGGAGCTTTCTCTACTTGAAAAGAAATTTGACGCAGTAGACTCTCTGAAACTTTACTTTTCAGGCATTGCAAATCAACCATCACGCACGGTCACGTACGTTCTGAACAACCATAGTCCCCCAGTCTATTCCCAATTCTACCCTTTTTATATCAAGATAGTTATTTTTTCTAGTGTTCAAAATATTTTTGTGTGTCATTAGTATTTTTCCAGACTCCTTTCTTCTAATGTGAATACATATCGCTAAATGACCCGACATGACCTGGAATCTAATATATGTAGGTAAGGATGTTTTTTTAGTCCATTGAGGTCGATCAGTGAAGACGATTTTCAGCTGGAAAATGGAGAATTACTTTTGTGACCGTTCCTTTCCATCAGGTGAAGGAAAAATGGGTTTTTGGGGGGAGGGAGGGGTGGTGCGATAGAAATGCATATTGCAATATACCTAAGGGCAGCTAGATTTCCGCATACCCTCACCCTCTCTATTTCTATTTAGGAGACCGGCTGGTCTTGTAACCAGACCTTTAACGGCCAAACGGTGGAAAGGAAACTACATTTCAGATACAGTTTAACGGTAGGATCTGGGTACGAGATTAGCGACCTGCTCCTAGCTGACTGTGGTAATTCTGATTATTTGAAGTAACTTTGCCCTTCCTCTTGTGAAAAAATAAAAAAATCCAGGTGCTCTTCCGCACGTGCTAAACGTCAAGCGTTCATAAGATTTAATCCTAAATTTTATCTGACTGCAGATGGAAATACTTTGCTCTGATTCAAAAGCCTTTTTCCTGACCTCCCTGCCAGTACATTAATTGTTACAGATGTCTGGGTGAAGCAAATAATTATTAGGTTCCCTCGCTCAAAGACTTTCTTTTCTTTCTCCTTCCTTATTTATTGTCTGACTGATTGACACATTGTCACAAATGGGAAGTTTGTTACCTTGGAAACGAAACATTTTAGGGGGAAGGCTCAAGGATGTTTTTACATATGAATGATACTAAGCTTTTTTAACATTATTTTAATCACAATTCTTGGTCACGTTTTCATAACCATGAAATTGTAACTGCATGGCTGATTGCAGATTTTAAAACAATTATCGATTTCCTTGAAAACTTTTAAATTGTTTCAAAAAAGTGCTAGATTTTATTCGTGAAATAACACTCTTATCTTCGCCATGTAAATTTTCAAAACAAATCCATTGTTCTTCATTGCCGAAAATGTGTTAAGGCAATAAAATGTTTCATTCTGGTTTCTCTCTCCTAGGTAGCAATCAAAAATAATTTACATGTTAGTTTACATTCACTCGCCTTCAGTTTCCTTCTCATGTCATTTTGCGTAAGTTTAACGGTATTGATCCAAAGAGTTCTAACGTGTTTCATTGTCTGGGATTTGTAATAAGGAGTTTTTTTAAAAATATTTCCAAAAATTTAATTTGATTAAAACCATGAATATATTCAACAATAAGTTGGAGGGTGTACAATCAGGGTTGAAAAAAAAAGGCTCAATTAAAGATCCGTCAGATAGTTTACTTTCGCTCCTTTTGCTTTATTTTCATTTCTTGGTAGCTATTTCAGCGCTGATATATTTCTTTTCTGCGACGTTTGCAATCTGATGAAATTACACACGGCTATTGACTGAAATTTATAAAATAATTGAAACGCCTTCCTTTGCGAGTACAACAAAATACTTATTAAAATTGCACCATTGAAGGTTAGTTAGCTCAAGCATTGAATCGACTTGGCTCACCGTTCATCTTCAAAAGAAAATAGATGCAACCACAAAAATCAACAAGGTATACTGGGTATGGACTGGGTTTCATCTCATTTTGTACTCTTCAGTTCTGAAGCACAAAACATTTTGTCAGGCTCTGCGCGACTTGCGTAGACATAAACGTAGCAGGGGACAACAAAAGGCTATTACAATGAAAACACCCCATATCATGACACCGATCATGAACAGTCTATCAGTTATGCCACTGAACACATTTTCAGATTCCGAAGGAAGCGTGAAGAACGCGAACTTGAATAGCGCCAAACACGGAGTCAAAACAACAAGCGCGAAACAACCGCCAACAAATAACGAAACGCACGCACGGATTTCGTAACAATGGCATTCGTCGACTCGGCTCCATCGATAGAATATAAAAAAACCTTTGTAAAGGCTCAAAATCACCACAGCTGTAAGGCTGATGGCGAGAAGTGTTGTTGTGTGATCGAAAACGTTTTCCAAGGATGTACTTATCCACGCAAGTTTCATCGTAATAACATCCCCAACAAATGAGTCCTTTAGGTCCGGCGCGTTTGACGAACAAATCAACGGAGAGACTGGTCAAAGAGATGTCTTGAACCACGCTACAAGTCAACCCTAAGACAAATTTTGCCGTGATATACTTTTCGATTTCGTGTTCTTCTAGATCGGGGTCTTCAATAACGAGATGAATGATCCATATATGAAGAGCCAGACACAAAAGGAAAAGAAAGCTCGCCAACGTTAGAAAGACTTTCATTGCTATCAACGTGCTGTCAAAAGACCCTAAGTTTCTTTGATAGTCTTCTGTGTTCCAAGGACCACTGGAACAAAACCCAATTTGTTTCGATTCATTGCGTGCACTATCGTTAGAATTTTGAAACAGGCTTCTGTAGTCGTTATAAGTTCGTTGCGCTTCCAACAACACGCTGATGTCTGTCCCAATATCAAAGCCATAGAGCAAGATGAACAACGCAACTTCGATGATCAACTCGCGAAGGGTGGCCATCATCCACAAGTTGTCATTACAGCTGACAAAGTAAACTCCTTCTGTCATTTTCCTGCTCAAAATTTGCAAATAATATTGCTTTTAAATTAGACTAATTGGAATTGTTAATAGGGTTTATTTCGTTGCATTAATGACTATGCCAGAGAGGAATCTGAACACGAACATTACTATTCTTTTTAACAACTGAACGTGTTCCAATCTGATTGGTCGCAATTGAATAATCAGACACATTTTCCTGTGCTGACGCACACGTCTCTCCTGGTCGCATGCGCAATAGAGACATTTTATGTCACACAATAACTTTTACATTCAATGTACATTAGATATCTAGTAACTTTTCTATACATAACGACTTTTTTACCAGAAATTCAAACGACGTGACGCAAGTTGCGCACGCGATTGTGTGACCATTCTGCGAATAATTTTGACCGATTTCCGAGAATGTACCGTAAATTTAGCACAGATATGTTGAGATTCTTATGAACCTCAGTTTGAAAAAATCCATTTCACACTAGCTTTCAAAGGGAAAAGAAAAAGTATAATGGAGAGAAACGTTCGTCAGTTAGTTCACAATTACATCCGGTTTGATCTGCATTTCTTCTTTAGTGAGTCCCAGGCCCTTTCTCCTTCCCGGCCTGGTGGGGCGATTTCTTGAGGCTCTGGGTCATCGGACGTGGTTTGTAGTACAATGGCGATGGATCTCCGATTGAGCCGTCGGTGTCCGACTTTTCAAGATGAGATGCTGACGTGATTCTGACCAGCGGTAAAGGCATCGAGAGTTGAGCTCCTGTAACGATAGAAAGTGTAGAAAATTTGATCGATTCCTTGGAGGAGAATTCATCGCAGCAACACAATGCATGCAGCTGATATTTTCTGATTAGTTGGAAAGGTTACCACCAAGATCCCCCTCCTCCCTCCAGCGTAATCATGGACCATTAACCCATCCCTGAAGACCCTCTATAGCCTTCTTTACAAGCCCCAACATAATCCAAATTCTAATTTCATTACCACTAGGGGATGAAAAGCCTCTTTCAAAGAGCTTGGTTACAAAGTTGGTTCATTCAGGTGCTTCGTAACCGCACCGGGGCTTAGACAGTGCTTCCAACAAAGCTCCTTACCTTCAGGCGAGTTTGTGAAGTCCTTGAGAGATTTGGACGTAAGTAGAGAGGTTCCTCCCTGTGACCATCTTTCCCTAACGGCGTCCACACGAGGCTGAAACTCAATATTACGTAAAACACTGTAGTCACTAATACACGAAATAGCATCTAAGGGAACGCGTTTCTTTCCAGCGGATTTCGGTGGCTGTTTTCCTGGTAGAAGTCGCCTAGAACTGCGTGATCGCTGCGGTAACAATTTACCTTCGTTATGAGGTTGTGGCGTTTCTGGAGAGGCGATATGGATCACTTGAATCTCAGAGCTTTTTCCTTGAGTACTCTTTTCCTCTTGCGTATCCTTTAGGACAGTGACTTTTTCTTCTCTTTTCGACACCTTTGTCATCTTACTTACTGTTGCCAACACGCATTTTTCATCCTTGGCGTGACAATGCAAGCGACTCGCCAGAATTACGGCGCGTTATTGACACAACTGTAGACACGGCAGAGCCACGGCCTAGCTAACGATGGAGACATCTGACCATGTGTATGCTTTTTAAGGTTCCGAGCTTTGCTTGAAGTCTCCTCGAAGATCCTAAAATAAATGATTTGTTGAATTCAAAGAAGTGCTTCTATGAGGGTAAGTTTCTGTTGGGGGACGAGGATTTCTCGAAAATTTACTTTGAGTGGTATTTCTCCTAAATGTAAGGAGAGGGAGCTAAACCAAAGACGATTTTTAGGACGCTGACGGCCACAAGCAGTACAAGAACTACTCGAACATCGAACAATCAACAATGAAGCCTTTATTTAAAAATTTTTTTAGCAAAACAATAGGGGCAAAGGATGTGTGGCAAGCGTCAGGGAAAAGACCACTCAACCTAAGGCTGCCTTCTGTGTTTATGCCTCCTTGGGGGCGTTTATGCCTACGCCCCAGATGACACTGAATTCATCATTTCCGTAGGCTTGAACAAACACAGTACTGCACTACAATGAAGCTCACCTTCACTGCTTTTCTTGTCACTGGCTGTGTCATGAACTACGATAAAAAATGAGAGAAATAAATAATAATATCGCTATCCAATGCTTATATCAGCTCAGACTGGAAGGCTTCCAGTCTGAGCTGAGCTCTACTTGAGCGGCAAACATGGCGAGGTTTGAATCAGAAAATTAATTCTCTGTACCTTTCTTCCCAAAAGTGGAGGACTTTGTCATGGAGACGCGAGAGCGACGACTTTTCGTCTCCTCTGCAACGAGAAACAGAGAGAAAAACAATCTTCTAGGGGAGTAATACTCACTGGTTAATGAAAACAACGATGTCATGTTTAGTCAAACACAGGCCCACTTCTCGCCTCCAAATTCAACTTGGACGCTACAAGATTCAAAGACCAGTGTGGCCTCATAATTTAACAAAACACCAGATACAGTAAAGGGTTGAAGCCCAGGAGTATCATCTACGCGTGAAGTAGGAGAGTGTAGGTGAGGTTATTCCTGAGAAGGATTGCTGTTTGTACTGGTAGATGACGTTTCGACCACCGTAACAGAAGTCACCACCAGAGAACTGGACTTATAATACTCAATTGACAACAACTCTTCACTTGACTCTGATGATGACTTCTGCTAGGGTTGAATCAAACTTATCTGACACACGAGAGGGCAAAAAAATATTTTTTTATCAAAACAAAAAGCATGGAAACGAATTATAACAAAATAAAAATGACTCACCCTTTTCTTCCACGAGTTCTTCCTCCGGGACAATAATTCCTTGTTCCCTAAGCCGTTTGATGTGTTCCTGTCTCTCTTGCTCCACTAAGTGCTTGGAGTACGACCAAGAGCGTAGATCATCCTCTTCCGAGTAAAAATAGGAGCCTGTGTCCATACTAAATAAACTGTGGACACAATTGCACTGATAAGCCATTCATACGTCTAACTTTGCACCACACGACCTTATCTCACCCGTCACGAAGAGGGGTTCGCTGTGTCATTTTCTAAGTTTTTTTAACGCTGTGCTCGCAACACGACTGCGTTCTCAGCGACGAATCCAAGGGAAGGGTCAAGGGTTTAGATTTCCCACCCGCCCACCCCCCCCCCCACCCCCTCTCTCAATAAAAAAATTTCTAAATCCTTTCGTGGTTCTCGAGTTTCAAAGAGGGAACCCAGCTGATACATCACGACGTCATTGTCAATCTCTCTTTTCAATTCTCACCTTGACAGATCTTCAATGCGCTTCTTTTCTCGTTCCTCCTTTTCTTTCTTTTTTCTTTCAGCACTGAGTCGCGCCAGTCTCCTCCGTTCACTGGCCTCCTTCTTAGACTTGTTGTCAGCCCTGTGTCTCCTCAGCATTTCAGCAAAGTGTTCCCTTGGATCCTCGCCCTCTGGTATTTTACTCCGGTGAGTTATGAACTCCTTCCAGTGGTTAAAAAGAACTCGAAAAACGGTCATCTGAAGAGAAACAAAGAAAAACAAGCAGGCATTTTAATTTTTCATGCATATGTCCAAGGTGGGGGGCAAAGTAGTCTCGTATTTAGCACTGTTCTTCTAAGACACTCTGGGAGTGTTCCCCTCCAATTTCTTTACCTGCGCCTCTCTGAAGACGTAAGGATGAATTGAAGGATTCCTCCCCGAGAGCCTTTCCATCAGTTTGTCAGCCATCTCAATAGGAATATCGATTTGCAGTTCAGGAGTAATAGCCGAGTTCAGAAAACAGTCTATGATGGTCTGAATTTTGCGTTGAATTAGGGCTTGTTGCGCATGTGCATGACATAAATCCTGTTGATAAAACAGAGAGGGACCATTAGTAACGCAATGCAACCTAGCCTACATCTGTGTGACAACAAGCAGCGTCGAGGAAAAAGGTTTTTATTTGAGGAGCCAACTATGATAAGGCAAAATTAAGAGTAGTTGATCATCGCTATCCTTGTGCATATATGGATAAAATTGAAAACTCCCTCTTTTGGTCGAATTTGCCATTCACATACAAAACATGTCAAACCGTCAGTTTTGACTTTCATTTAAGACAGAGTCGGAGTTGGAGATGCAATCAGAGACACAAAACGCTAATATATACTGAAGATCGCTTTCCAATACCAGATAATGCGTAATGGGTGAGATCCAGTAGATCGTTAGAGCCGCCAACACAAGAAATCATACGTCGATGAAAATCTTCTAAATACGACTAAATCTCATACGACTATGCCAAACTAGTTTTCACCGGGGGTTATACTCGATTATGAGTAGAATCAGACGAAATACAAACTGATTTTCGCGGCTCAGATTTTATCGAAGGTATTACTGCACGTAACCCTTCGACTCTCAAGATCTTATTTCTAATTCTCCCCTCTTCCTGCTACACATTTCCTCGTAACTTAGTTACAAGAATTTGGTGCTAAATCAAGATAACTTGTACTCAGTATGTTCGAATATTTTCATTATCTATTTAGTGGATAATGTATGGATTTTGTGAGAAGAAGTTACATGTTAGTCACTCGTGAGATTTAAAGGGTTGATCGTAAGTGCTCTCAGGACTTTGACTCCGTTTCTACTGTAAACTAATGAATATCTATTTTTATCCACTAGCAAGTGAAACCGCTTACTACAAACATGTGCTAACCTTACCTTGAATTTCTGTACTTCGAGCCAAAATTGAACATTACTTTCCAGGGTGTCTCCCTTCATTGCCACGAAAGCCGTGAATTCGGCAGCGAGACTGGGATTGAGTAGCGTCTGACGCAATGCCACCACGTCACGCGACGAAGACACCCACCTGCTGTTTAAAATCTTAATTGGAGAGACAAAAACAAATTAACCTCATGTGACGTGCAGCTGGGTTGAACTTCGGCCAAACAATAAAAAAGGACAATGACAGAAAGAGCTTCAATAAGACTCGTAACTGACGCAGGTAACCGATCCTAAGCGACTGAGTGCTTCTTATCACAGCAACCAATGAGAAGAAAGACAAATATCACAAGGAGCCAATGATAACTCAATTAAGAGAAAAAGCAAACTAACAGAAGCACGGGAAAACAAAAGTGACTAAGTCGCGATTAGGTATAATTTCCCATTTGATTGGTTGAGAAATTGGCGCCAAATTTCTTGACCAATCAACGGAAGTAATGAAGCAAAATCCACGCAATCCCGCTTTATTTAGATACTCATCTAATAGTTGTTCTAAAGAATGTTTACCTTCCAGGCGGCTTCACTCCTCTGCAGCCGCCTCTTCAACATGATGTCCTCTACCATCTCTGGCACGCTAACTGCGCGAGGTTTTTGCCTTTCTAGAAATTCTGCCGTTTGTTTAAATAACATCAACCATCGGCGCTCAATTCGCGCGCGAACAAACTTCTGGCTTTCGAGTATAACTGGCGACTGGGGTCGTTCCTTTATCGGGCGTCCCCCGTTTATGTTCATTATCTGTGAATGAGAGAACATCCAAGGAAAAAAGTTAGAAAACAACAGCTGCTTATATTGGTTTTGATTGAGCAGCTGAGTACAACCTGCGGAATGAAAACCAAAATGGCCACAAGTGTCTAGTGACTCTCAACACACAGATGTACCACGGGAAACTACATACAGCCATAACTACAGAATTGACTCGATACATGACGAGGCAAAATATGTAACGGAAAACACAAACAGGCAAAAAGAGACAAGTGCAGGATGCAAGGAAACAGAGATATGAACGGAAATAATGTAACCGAACGCGTGCGCAATGTAACCGCCGACATAAGCGAGTTGACAGGCGAACAACAGTTTTCGCGAGAAATGAATCATATCTAGCTACAATAAAGAAAAACAAACCAAAAAAAAAACTAGGGAAAGGAAGAAATCGGAAACAAGGGATGATGGAGAGATGTGATATTTGATAAGTACAGGACTAAAGGCGAGAACAATAACAACATGAACTGTTTATCCTACCAAGTTTTGGCCATCCCTTGTTGCTGGGCTGTCAGCTCCAAAGAAATATTTCTTACCGAGCCAGTTCTCGCGAATTTCTCTGGCTTTCTTGTCACGTTTCTCTTCCATGAATCGGGGAACGCGGCGAAAAGTCTCCATGTCTGTCCAAGCCATGAGATCTTTGATACCTTAAGAACACAAGATAGCGTGATGCTGAGCGTCAGAAATAGAACAGGTAATGATAAAACGATGCTGAGATGATGAGGTCCACCTCGCCCCCCGAAGAAGCTTATCGTCTCGCGAAGAGGTTTGCTGGAATTCTCCGGCCGCTGGAGACAATCCAAGACAAGTCACAATATAGATTCTTACGCTATTCAGTGATCGCCAGTTTTCTTAAGATTTGGTCATAATCACGGTCGAGATCTAACAGAACTTACAATGCTTCGGCTGGTCAGTTTATTGGGTAGGCACTTCCTGTAGTTGACATTTTCCGTAGCCAACGATTACATAGTTGCTTTAATGCGTGCCCCAGTTCCCGACAGAGGAGCTAATTACTGATATAAGCCTCACTTAGGGTTTTTAGTACAGTAGGTATAACTTAATGAAAAAAATCAAGGTTTCTTTCAGTGAATAACGAAAGGATAAGGAGTAAAGACGTTTCGAGCAGGTGAAATCTTCTTCAAAATCACGGTAGCTCGTACTTTTTTGATGTATCTATGTAGTAACCAAAGGGGATCAAGTGGGGCCTCAGCCAGCATAGAAATAGTCTCCTTTCGAGTTTACATTTCAAATTCCCGACAAGCACTCCCCAAGTCTTGAGTGGGAACCCCCTCCCCCCACCCTCCCCTTCCAGACCCTTGCCCTCACCTCTGTTATGTTTCTTGTTGAGGAATTCTTTAAAGTATTCCACTTCGTCTCGGTTTCTTATGAGTGATTCAAATGTGATTCCATCTTTTGGAACAGGGAAAGGTCTGTTGGCTTCTTCTACAGAAATTCGCTCTTTTTCATGATCCTCTTCGGCTGGGTCAAGCTTCAAAATAATAAGCGTGCAACAACTAATCATATGAAATAAATAAATGGAAAAATAAAATAAAATAATACAGTGGTAAATAAGTGAGGAAATAGATCGACACACAATTGAAAATAAGGATCTGAGAAATAAATGACGCGCAAAACCGCCAATTACCATAACTTGCACGTTGAAGTTTTTCGGAAACAGAACAAAGCAAAACAAAACAAACAACGCTGCAGCACGCGTGTTTCTCCACCCGCAAGATTTAGGACTGGTCGGGGAGAGGTTTGCCGGGAGTCTGGTGACTTATTATTAGTGCCAGACCCATTGCAGATCTCTCCCCGCCGCCTAGCGTTGCTTAATAATGAGGAGCTACTTGCAGGCTACGTCAAACATCAAGAAAGTCTGTAATTTATTAAAAAATCAAAAGTGACTATTCCATATTTTTCAGGAAGCAAACTTGAAAACACCAACAGATCTAACTTTAGTTAAGAAGGGGAGACTCTGTTGTCGGTGAATACTACTCTGTGTGCTCTAAATTGACTCGTTCTTACCCCTCTACGAGTTGAAATAATGCTCTGCCTTCGTTTCGCCACCACTTGAATTTCAATATGCCTCAAGGTCTGTTGTTTAGGTACCTAATTAAAGATGATAGTAAAATGAAAATAGATGACATTTATTCTGTATTGACGCAAGATCTTGGGAGTGAAAGGGTGAAATCATGATTGAATAGAAGTTTCTCGGAGAGCCGGAATCTCGTAGAGGAATGGATGCGTTCGTTTAAGTAAGAAGAAGCAGTGAGCTTAGACGCAAAAATCAAAATTTTTAACCTAACCTCAGCATCGAACACGCTTTTTTCTTGCTCTAAATGAAGTTGCCAGGGTTCCAGAAGTGAATGAAGAACATGCTCCTCGACTGCGTCAAATAGCTCCTCATACGGTGGTTCCAGTTCTTTATGTACCTGCACCTGAATGTCCCTGTGCACATGAACATCCTGAGCGCTGCCTGATACGACGAAATTGGCGTACATTGTCTGTGGGTTGTGAGAGATCAATGTAACCGATAAGATTAGCTACAAATTTAGCATACTCTAAACAGGAATTAACAACTGTGGCTTAATAGTCTCCAAAGGTCAGAGTTGAACTGAGCTGTAGCCAAGGTTATTGGGTTGTGTTTTGGAGAGAGACACTTTTCTCCCGCTGTACCCCGGGATCAGAAAATGTCGTTGAGAAGGGGGAAGGAGGGGAAGTTTAACATGCGATTGACTACGATCCTATCCACGGAAAGTAACGATACTCTTGATGGCCATTTCAGTTTGCTCCAAGAAAGTCCTGCGTGCTGCAACATTTTTAACCCTTTAAACCCTTGGAGAGACCAGCATCTATTTTCTCCTTAAAGAAATACTACTAGATTATTCATTAAGATTTTGAGAATACAGGAAACGATCGCCAACCCAAGAAGCTTTGTTTGTTACACAAATTACAAACTCTCATCATCAGTACTAAAAGAAATTTATGGAGAAGAGTTTGGAGAATATGGATACTGATGTTAGGGTGTAAGGAGTTAATGACGTTCTCTGTTAACTCCTCTATCAGCCGGGATCTTTAGACGATCACATGTTCCAACTGTTCCAGACGTCTATTTTGTTTCATTTTCAGACCAATTGTTTTACATTATTCGTGATTTATTTATGTTATTAGGTTCTTCTTGAAATAATTACTTAGTCCATACCCGTGCCTTCCTTGACAATAGAGAAGGATTGAGAGAATCGGCAAAAAAGTACGCGTTATACTCTTGAAGAGATTTCCAAAAAGCCAAGCAGTTCATCCAGGTCTAAAAGAGAACGATTGAACATTAAACTCACCGATTATGGAACGTAAGCATTCACATAACAATTATAAGCACATAATCAGACTTTGAGTTTGGTTCCTAACCAAGGATAAGCTTAAGAAGCCTCCAAAGGAGGAGTTGGAAGTTGGGTCGCCTACAGTGAAGATTTGAGTGAGTTTGCCATTCATCGCGCCAGTGCAAGGGTAGCTCTCCAACTAATTAGTCTTCTAAATACCTCGTTTCCTGACTTCTGCAAAAACAATTTAAAGTAGTCCCCAGTCTGCCGCTCGTAAATCAGTCCCTGTATCAACGAATCCATCATAGCGGCGGTCTTGGATCCAGTTTCTCTGGCGAGAGCCGGCTTAGAACCCTCGACATAAATAGAAGTTCGGTGGAGCGTCCTTCATAAGGAGAACAGAAGCAAAAATACAAATAAGAGACAACGAAATCAATTGAAAATATTAAGTCTATTGAGATATTTCCGAAAAAAGCGAGCGAACGGAATTCAATGCCCTGAGCAAAGTTTGGCAAGTTCTGTTTTCAACTCTGAGGTGAGCTACTTCATTACTAAGTTCACATGTGACACGCGTCCTGTCTACTGCCAGAGTCAACACAGTCAAAAGCGTCACGTGTCGAGGGTACATTTTACTCACCTCATCATTCTCTGAATTTTACTATCAGGGGAGGGCACGGGGTTGATAAATAGCCTAACGGAGGGTGCATAGTCTGGTTCCGGTTCAACAGGAAAGGACGGTCCCGGGGGCTGCTCAAAACCGTATCCCGTCCTCACAGGAGCAATAATGTTCTGAAAAAAACAAAAAAATTACTTCGAAGAACAATTTTCTCACATATTGTTAACATAATCTAGGATTTCATTGTTCTAGAAAAGTCAGGCAGCTCTCACAACCAATCATACGCAAGACCAAACCCAATCGAGACTTGGTCAGTCGCGTTTTCCCGCGCCTTAGGCAGTTTACTGGTTTCTGCTTTGAATTCTGATTGGTTCCCGGTAATAGTCTGCTATGTTCTTATTTCTCTTTATGCTTACTGATTTAGTTCTGGTTTTAGGGCACTCATGCCAACAGCTCTTCAACCCTTTAACTTGCATGAGTGACCAAGACAGAATTTCTACTTATAATATCTAAACAATATCAAACAGAAAAGTGACGAGAATAAAGAGAGCTATCAATTAGGGGATTATTAGTTGATCCAATACCAAATTCTTCGAACCATCATCATAAGTATTGTATGGCAGACAGTAATGAGAGATAATAATAAGGTCTTAGGAATGACACGACAAGTAAAGTGAAAAGATATCAGTGGTACAGTACAACCACGTTCTATCTCACAACATAGATCAAACCTGCTGGCTATTCGTTCATTTTCAATCAAATGCGATGTAAGCCACATTAAAACCAGCTTTGATCACGATTCCATAAATACGTTTCCCATGCCACCGTTAGTGGAGGAATTTGAAAGGATTTTTCGGGAGAATTCCCCTGTCCAAAAACTCAACGTAAAAATTCCCTGTTCTTTGTCACCCACCTGTAATTGCGTCGTACTTGCATTAGTATGCATATACTTATTCGCTTGCAAAAGCCGTGGATGGGCAGATTTGGCTCGTACTTGAGGTCTGGATGTCTGGTGTTGCGTTACCGGCCGGTTCTTGACAAAGCTACTTTGGGGCCTGGCCAAGGTGTTGTTCGCTAGAACTTGGGACAGACCCACGTGCGCAGGGACTTGTGGAAGGTTTGATGATGTGATCTCACGTCTAAAACATGATTTCAGCCTGTCTTGTGACATTGTGTTGTAATCTTGGTCATGAGAGTGAGAAACACGTTGCTGATGCATCGTAAAACGTATACACCTGTGAGTACAATACAGCAGTAAATTAAAGTTTTAACAGAATGCTTTGTATGCTAATGGTATCAAAAATTCGTTTTGAAGTCGTTTTCCATCACACAGTACATTATTTTTTGGAGAGATAGGAATTGCTGTGAACTGAAAACTATTTTTTTCGGGTACCATATGGGAGCAGGAAGCGGCGTCCAAGATGCTGGCACTAATATGGAAGGGACCTTACGCAGTTGGGGGGTGACGTGGATTAGAAAACTGAATTGATATCAATTCTTGAGTGAGAATTTTGCAAAGCATTGGATTTGTTTGTCGTCACCACACCTCAACTTCATCATAACGCATATGAGCAGTGTTTCAAAAGCAAACTTTGGTAATTAGCCGTCGGTGTTTCTATTTGCAAGTGCGTCAGTTTAGGAGATCACGGTGTTTTTTTGCATATGACGTCTTAGAAATGTACAACGTTTTAAGACGTACGTGCTGAGCTAATGTTCTGCCCATTAGATCTTTTGTTTTGCCATGTCTTCGTTGTCGTTCCCGTCTCGGTTTGCCCCATAAGATTAACTTAAGACCGAAAGTTTTTGAAAAGGAAAGAACTTACCAGTAACTTAACAGAGGTCTGAGTACGTCAGGCTGAATGGAGAACAACCTGTTGAAAGTCAATGTCGATGCATCCACCAAATTTAATCGTGATTTTGTAACTGCAGAGAACTCATAAATTCCTCCGCTTCTCCAAAATCTGTCACGCAGAGACTGCACCAATCTAGGGAGAGAACAATTTAGAAAGGTTTCCAATTACGTGTACGAAGGAAAAAGGGATTGCATTGATTTTAGAGTAATTCAATTTTCATGTGAGTGTTGAAAGTAATCCGCCGTGTGACAAAAACAGAAAATTCGCGGCACTTTCGCTACGAAACAATTTCAAAACTAAAGCCAAACGCGACTAAGGCATGTCCGTTTTTCTGCGCTTCAGGAAATCTGCTTGTTTTTATGTTAAGTTGCAATTGGCTCCTTGTGATATACTCCTTTCACCTGCCTGACGGTTGTGATTGATTTGATTTTGGTTTTTCTACACTCGGTCGAACAGCGCCCTAATTCACTTTCCTCTGTGACTGGCTCACAAATCTCGCACTATTTGCTAACCAATCAGGAGCAAAACCATAGCCAATCGCGTTTTTGTGGAAGATCATGGTTTAGGAAAATCCTCGTAGCCTCATTAGCTTCTAGGCTCGTAACATTTGGTTCTTGCGCAAGAAGTAGGGCTAAACCAAAGTCATCCCGGATTACTTTCAACACTTCTTGCACAAGCCGTGTTATGTCTGAAACTAATTTTAGAAAGATCATTTCATAGGCCAATAAATGACAATTTTTTTGTTCGACAGTGAAGCCACCTATTTTGATTATTCACTTTAAAATGACAATATTTTGAGGGAAGATGTGGCATCAGGAAATTCTATGTGTTCTTGTTCCGTTGCGGTCTGTTTCATTTTTGTTTTTGTGTTTTTTTACAAGCCTTTTGAATATCATACCCGCGCATGAAGAAAAAAAAATTATACAGCAATGGCATTAAAACAAATACCTGTTTCTTTCGTCCTCATTTTCCAAGTACTTTCCACACTCAACTTCCAACCAAAACTGTAATAATTTCTCCCCACTTGTCTCCAAAAGGAACTCTCTGAACATGTCGAAACCTTCTTTGGTAGCTAAATCATACGGTTTGTCGTCCAGTTCAGAACCATCGTCACTGAACATTGAATCATCTCCCGCGTCAAAACCAACCGAAGTAGCCGCCAAACTGCTACGTCGTCTGGAGCCGAAGATGCCTCGAATTCCTTGAAGAGTTGTCGCACTGGCCTCGGTTGTGTAACCTGCTTCATCGTCATCTTCGCGGTCATCGTCATCGTCATCGTCATCGGAATCTTTTCCCGGGGAGGGTTCTTCTCCTTGGAGATCTTGTTTCTTAGATTCGATTTCACCAGTCGCCATTTCTGTATCATCATTCTCACGACCCTGAAACGAAGTTTCTTTATTGTTATTCTCCGAGTCCACATCCACTTCTGATAACGCCGATATTCCTGTGTTCGATATTTCTTCAGCTATGCTTCCACTCTGAGCGCTTCTATGTCCACTATACTCGTCAACAGACCCTTTCTCTCCAGGATCAGAACCAACATTCGATAAGTTCACTTTCTTTAATTCCTCTTTACTTGAAGTGCTGCGTTCTCCAAGTGAAGCATCCATACCTAAAGTTGGAGACACATCCTTACGTTTTGCATTTTTACAATGAAGACAATCCTCGTCTGAAACAGTTGGTTTTCCCTCGTCACTCTGTGTTGTTGAACTATTTCGCTTTTCGTCATTTCCACCTAAATTGTCGTCTACTTGCCCAGTATAGTCAGGTGCATTCGAAACAGACGCCTTTTCTTTTATGATAAAAATATCTTCAGTGTTGAGAGATAATTCCATGCGTGCTGCGACCGATCCACAGTTCTCTCCACTGTTAGAGTCAGCAACAGAATTTAAATCGACCGCGTCGTCATTCAAAGCAGTTTCCTTATCCAAAGTTTCCTCTTCATCACTGCACGTAACTTCTATATCAATACTTGGCACTTGTTCTTCATCTAGACTTTCCCTCACGTCCTCATTACCACTCTTTCTTTGTGCCCCGAGATCTGGTGTCAGAGGCTCCTTAATAACATCACTCTCAGAGTTTCCCATACCCATTTCAGACCGAGTACCGTCAGGTGAAGTATTTTCAACCGTGCTGCTACCAGTTAGAGACTCACATTCTAAGGGATACCCGTCCCTCTCAGTCTTAGCGAGATTCTCCTCTATACCTTCCTTAAAACATGAGTTCTTGTGCTCCGCAAATTGCTCGAACTCTACAACAGAATCTTTCTCCCCGGGTGGTACACTTTCTCTTTCTGCCTCTTCTCTAGAAGAAATGCCCTCTCGACCTGCAGTAACCACTTCTTCGACAACAAAGTCTTTTTCGCTTGTGTTATCTTCTTTCCTTGTTGCGTCTTCTTGTTCCCCTAAATCTGTTTTACCAATGATACTTCCTGGGGCAGAAGAGTTCCCTATCACTTTCCCATGCTCGGTTATAAAACTTAGCGCCGAAGACAAACTGCGCGTCATTTCATCCGCGCCAAGACGATCCCCCCTACTCTCCGAATCCAGATCACAAGCATTTGATTCTTCTTGGTTTAAAACAAACGAACTTTGATTTTCTAAGAAAAAAGATACAGTACTCGCCGAACTGATCCTAGAACTGGGCTCCGCAGGACTCAGCCCCTTTTCAGTATTGTCACTAGCAATGCTCAATCCTGAGACGGGCCTCGCGTTGTTTGAAGCAGAGGATTCACTCTCCTTAGTACTGAAGCAGCTCGACGTTGATCGTGTCGCTGAAGCTTCGTCTTCTTCCATAATCTGGGGAGTGTTCAGCTTACGATAGCTCCCATCCCCACTGCTAAACATACTAGCACGGCTCTCTGTACGTTTAAATGACTCATGCCAGGCATCGAAGGTTTCTTCAATGGATCGCACATTGGTTGGAAGGTACATAATTCCTTCATTCTCAGCGTCCCTATCCGTATCGGGGGATGGCGCTTCGCCCAAGGAAGGAGTTAAATTGAAACTAACAACACTCCGTCTTCGACCTGCAGGGTGGAAAACGGCGGCTTCTTCGACTCCGCTGTCATCATCCTCTGAACTTTCTGGGTGCAAGTCGCGGAAGAAGGACTCCTGTAAGAGGAAATAACAATTTGTTTCAACCTATACTGCGTAAAAGTTTAATGGCCTACAGCTGTTGCTACCACATTTTAGCCTTAATCTTTCAAGTTTTCCTTTTGCAATCCCTGTTAACCTTTTAGCCCCTAAGGATGACGAGCATCTAACTTCTCCTTATAATATCACCCCTGAATCACACATTAAGGTCACGAGAATAAAGGAAATGATCACCAACTAAAGTAGCTCTTGACTGTTCAACAAATTCTCCTTGTTAGCATCCTAGGAAATGTATAAAGAACAGTATGGAGAATATGCATATTGATGTGTGCGAGACCTCTCACGGATTTAGAGAGGAGCCCGCGAGGTTCTTTTGAAGCAGTACTACTAATAGTCAAGCTAGTTCTTCATGTACAGGGAGCATACCGTACCTGGACAGTTGAAAGGTGTTTAGTCAGTTTGTATTCAGCATAAAGCTCACTTCTAAGGAAAAGATGCAGTCTGTGCTTCTTTACAAATTCCAGGCCTTGTACCTTGTCAAGTACAGTCACATAATAACCTATGCGTGATTGATTGGCAGCCACATTGTAGATGGTTCCTTTAAAATGTGTGAATTGACGCAGCTGTGATGCAGCCTTGGCATCTCCTTTACCCACGTCATCAGCTAACTTTTCAATAAATTCCTCAAAAACTCCAAGTTCTGTGTTGTAGTGAAGACGCTCTGCAAAGCACTGAAAGAAAAGTTATTTAGAAAATTACAAATACCTGGGAAACTTGATTATGCTGATTGACTGGACATTACACACTCTGTCAATCACTAAATATCAGAAAGAAATCATTTTGTGGTATATATTAAAATTGTTTTCCAGTACACTTCTCTATTAGAATTTAGATTATTCTTGATTAAAACTTTCTATTTATTTGATACAACAGCATGCCCATAGCTCACCTTTTATTACTCACTACAAGTCATGTTTAAAATGTTACAAAAAGACCACTTACATAACCCTTTAATCCCTAGGAGTAACTGCCAAATAATTTCTCTGTACAATATCACCTCTGAATCAGACAGTAAGGTCATGAGAATTATTAAAGGAAGTGGTCCTTGACTAAAGAAACTCTTGTTGTTGGACAATTCCCCTTAATAGTACCACAGAAAATGTGCAGAGGTAAGTGTGGAGAATATGCATACTGATGTTAAAGTTCAAAGGGTTAAATCACTCCTTGTGATTCATTTACACATGTAAGAACCACAAATGCCAGAACAGGACCTTATAAATCTATCATAGAAACAAGTTACAAAAAAGAAAATTATTACACTTACTGGTAATGCAAGGAAATTGTTAAAGAAATCTACAAATCCTTCATCTTCTTGTAACAAGGATTCCTGAAAAAAAGTTTTCAGTATCTATCAAGGTGGTTCCATGATAAAAATCAATACACCAGTAACATTATATTCCATTCACCAATCAACCCAAAATTTAATTTACAGATGTACTCAAGGTTGCTGACCCTAGAGTACTTTCGAATAAACCTCAACCCTTAAGAGTGGGAGTTACAAAAGGAAACCTAATTAATTTATCTCAAAGTTTTCCCTCAAGAGTGGAGGCGTGGTGGCCTCATGGTCAGTGCGCTCAACTCTGGATCGAGTGGTCTGGGTTTGAGCCCTGGCTGTGGTCATTGTGTTGTGTTCTTAGGCAAGACACTTTACTCTCACAGTGCTTCTCTTCACCCAGGTGTACAAATGGGTACCAGCAAATGTGCTGGGGGTAACCCTGCAATGGACTACCATCCCATCCAGGGGGGAATAGCAATACTCCTAGCTGCTTCATGCTAAGAAAACTGGAGTTAAGCACCGGCCCCATGGGCCACTTGGGCCCATATAAAGGCTTTACTTTTTTACTTACTTTCCCTCAAGAGATTTACCAGTTTTGTAACAATATAATATTAAGCTTCTGTTTTGGTTGTCAACATCATCTCTAACAAGAGGCAGATACATTCCTCTAACTTTGGCCTAAATATCTCAACATCTTTAATTTCCTTGTGAAATGTCTTCATTCTTTGGCTTATTATAAAATGATAATTTTCAAAAACAATTTACCAAAGGAAAGACGAGAAGGTTTCTTTTTTCTTACTCACAAATATTAAGGCATATAATAGCACTTTGCCAAGATTGATATCTTAGCAATATTAAACTTTAAAATCTGTTTTGCAATCTTTGCACCAGTGTTTTCTTTTCTGTCTACCTCTTTTTCAGGCATAGAAGGTCTAAGGATATTATGGAATGGATACAGTTGCTGGAGACTCTAGTCAGTCCATTAAACAAAAAATTCATTGTGTTACACCATTTTCATACAACTTTTTTAGGAAACAATCATGTGACCAGATTGAGCTACTATGTTTCTTTTGCTTCCTGCTTTGCTTACATCCAGATCTTGCACGGTCAAAAACCCTATGGAGCCTCCTTCACAAAATACTTTTTAGTGCTTTTCCAAGATGTTACACTTATCTTGCAAACAGGTTATGGGAACAGTCAAGCTTATCAGCTGGAAGGTGTCAACTTGATGTAACACCAAATTCTCCTCTCTGATTTATAAGGAAATGTGCTGAAGTCAAAAGATTAAAGAGGCATGTTTTCCCCATTTTTCCTTGCTAGGACTAACGACTTTATAAAGAAAATTGATTGATTGACAGAATGACTGTAAAGTTGATTGATTGATTGATAGTTTTGAACAAGCCATGTGACCCAAATATCAAACATGGTGATATCAGCCAAATTAAGTGATACACTTAGTAGGAAGGAGATTACTATATGAATGCAAAATACTATCAATAACAGTGAACTGTTGTTAGAAAATCAATTCCAACTAAAAATTCAATATTTGAAATTTAGCATAAAGTAAAAAGAATCTCTAGGAGGCTCTCAAAAACCCACAAACTATCTGTTTTTTTTTTTTTAAATTTTTTTAACCAGAGCCACATGCTGAGGTCTGTTCTCTTTTATGCTGAGTTTTAAAAGTCAAAACGAGCTTTTGTTATTAGGGAAAACATTGACGGCATTGAATTTCAAAATATCGAATTTGGCTTTTCCCAAAGAAACCTTTAATTCCTCTAAATTAAAGTAATTATCAGAGAGATTGCGATGTCTGATAAATTGAAAAATTCTATCTTCGTACAATGGTTATATTAACGTCGTGCTTTTACTATAAACATAGCCAAGGAAACTTAGCAAAAACTATTGAACTATCGACGAGATTGCAAAGTCTTATGGAGTAAAATTCCCAACGTCTTACATGAAACTTGAAGTGTAATAAACGAGGAAATGTGATACATGTCAATTTGACTGATTATTTGATAAATGTAACTCAATTCGTATCATCTCAAAAATTTGAATTAACTTACCAAGTTCTTTTCTGTAAGTGCGCCGATATTGTCACTAGATGAATCTGTTGACATCCTAGTAGCTTAATGAACACTTTTTGCTGTGAACTGGACACGTTTCAGAGACAATTTGCCGTAGTTCACATTTATTCTTCAGCATCTCTACGTGAAGCCAAGAAGTCGTTTGCCACTTCACTGCCATGATTAAAATCGCACATGCTCTCCAGAATCCATTTTACAGAGTTGAAATGAGAGTACTTTATCGAATTTCCTACATTTTGGCAATGGCCATGAGCTATAAACTCTTTGATTTCCGCGAATTGCAGGAGGATCAACGCGAAAGTTTATCAAGACATGGTGTTTGGCTTTTGACTGCAGACGAAGATTCTATGTCGGCCAATCAGAATACGCGATTCTGGCAGCCATGTTGGGAAAGTTGTTTGAGAGTTGTCATGGAAATTTGGGCAGCTGCATGAAATTTGGTCTTTTTTGCGAGTCTTTTTCTCACATTTTTAGCCATTTCATCAATTAATCAAGTAAAATAAACGGACAGTGAACTGTACAAATAAAATGGAAACATCTCAGAATAAATGTTGGGACACTTTTTAAATTTCAGAACATAAAGAACAGGGTTAGGATTGGGATCTGGGATCTAGAATGATTCCAATATGGCGGCTAGGTTGTTAAAGGTTATGCATCCTGAGCTAACAAGGAAAAACGTTTCTTTTTCAAATATTTGGCGGTCATTTGGTACTAAATCCGAATCTGTCGTTTATTCTGAACACGGAGATCCAGAGAAAGTTTTGAGGTGAGAGGTGAGGATGATTGTGAAGAAATAAAAATTCGATTTTTTATGGCTTGTTAAAAATTTTTCTTTAATTTTAATATGTGTACGATGCTTCCCGTTTTTTGATTTAATTGTGGATGTAAGTTTTGAACATTGGAGAATATTATGAACTTAAATATTCCTCAATTTTATCAGGGGTATGTTCATGCAGGTGTCATGCTAAGACAATGATATGGCTTTCGGTTGTAGACAGTACATTTATTATCAACTCAGTCAATTTCTGCATATCAATTTTTATTAATTAAGAAAGGAAATATTAATCATTATTTTTAAATTAAATCAAACAGATTAGAGAATGCAGAAACAGGCGAATTTGGTCGCAATTCTGTGTCAGTAAGGATGTTAGCTGCTCCAATAAATCCAGCTGATATCAATCAGATTCAAGGTTTTCCATGTTCATTTATGATGGTTTATTGCTCTAAACACCAGAATAACCTGCTACATATTATCATTTTGTTTGATATAAATATAGTCCATTTTTATTACCTTAGTATTAATAGCTAGGACTGTCATAAGTGAATGAAATAGCAAGGTATTCTGTGGTTACTCTGGTTACTGTGGTACTCCAGGTTCAATTAACAACTGTTACAAATCAAATTTACAACACACATTAACCTCAAATAGCTTAAGGAAGATTGTGGTTAAACAGAGCTCTCAAGTCTCATGCATTGAGTATGAGACTCGTACAAACAATTTAACGTTCTCAAGCTTTGAAGTTTCTGTTTGAAACTGTTCTTTTTGAGACTTCAAACTCCTCCTGCAGTGAACTACCTTAAAAATACCTATCTTTCTAGATATAGTTTACTTCATGTTCCCTTTTTACTCATTTCAAACAGTTTCCAGCTAAGGAAATTCTCATGCAGAGCCACTGTTGCACTGGTCAGTATAGGTTAATTTCATCTACAGGTACTTATCCACTGAAGCCATCCTTACCAGCTGTTGGTGGAAATGAAGGAGTGGGAGAAGTCATAGAGACTGGGAAGGATGTACAGAACCTCAATACAGGAGATCAAGTCATCTTGAGAGCAGATCAGTGTTTAGGTAAAGTGATGAAAATGTGTCATAAAAATAGTATTTTGGGTGGATCAAAATGATTCAAGGCATCAATGCTAAGGAAATAAGTTTGTCATGCAAAAATTCAAGTGACAAAGTGAGCCATGTTAGAGCAACAGAAAGCTGCTGTGGCTTTATTTGGTTCATGGAATGTGCTGTATAAAGATATTAAAAAGTACAAGTATAAAAAAACACTACTGGCATGGTTTTGTCTTTTGTACTTTAGCTGTATACTAATATAATAGTGATTATGCTGTCTAAATGTAGGAGTATCTATAAAGCTCTTGCTCAAAATTGTAACTTATTAAATACCATTTATTTTTCCTTGTCTGACTCTAAGGCATTAAAGTGTCTGCAAGATAAAATATTTACACATATTTTCTTTTCTGAAAAAAAAGGTTCTTGGTGCAGGCACTTAGTGGTGTCAGAGGATCAAGTTTTAAAAATTCCAAATGGGCTCCCTATGGAAGCTGCTGCCACAGTCAGTGTAAACCCATGCACTGCATTCAGGTTATTGAAGGACTTTGAAGATTTACAACCTGGTAATATTAAATGATGTATCACAGTGACTGCATTTTAAGTCAACCTCAAGACCACATAAATATTATAGCACTAATAAAAAAAATGGTGAGGATGTTTCAACACTCATTGGGGAACACAAGAAATCATAAAGGGCAAATGAAAAGTTGTTCATGAATGAAATGTGTTAAGGTTTTTTTTTGTGGATGCTGATTATTGCTGTATGTCTCAAAAACATCTTTTGTGTCATAACACTTGAAGCAATTGATGAAGTAAGTTCATTCTCTTTGGGTCATTGGTTTCAGTGGTTAAGAACTCTGATGTTATTTTTAGGGTGCCAGTAGTTGTTGGTATCAGTTGAGCGTTCTGTCCTGAGAAAATGAACAACATTCTTGTGTTCTCCCAGCATCCCACATGGGTTGTTACTTTGCTAAATCATTAACAGATGTGGTCATTTGCTCAAACATTATATGAAGTAGTCTTATCATATGCTGTTTTTGTGTTTGCAAGGTGATACAGTGATTCAAAATGGTGCTAACAGCAGTGTGGGGCAGGCTCTCATCCAAATTGCAGCAGCCTGGGGCTTAATTACTGTCAACATAATTCGTAGCAGGTAAATGGAACATATCTCTTCAACCATTACAGCTTAATATCAGTATGCATATTCTCCATACTGTTCTCCATACATTTCCCAAGGTGCTGACAAGGAGAATTTATTTAACAATCAAGAGCTTCTTTGGTTGGTCATTATTTTCTTTATTTTCATGACCTTATTGTTTCATTCAGGGGTGATATTGTAAGGAGAAACCAGATGCTAGTCGCTCTTAGGGGTCAGAGGGTTGTTCAACACTACATTTTATATCATATCATATCATACAAAGCACTAGTGTCATGCACCTAAGAATTTTATGTTGCAAACTTTTCCTTCGTATGAGCAAATATAAATCTCTCCGTACCCTCATTCATATTTGACAAATTGCAGGCAACATAATGTGTAAGAATCTGTTTTTTTTATAAGGTACATAGCTACCATGTACAATGGTAAATAACGATGTCACAATTTCCGTCAAATACTCTTCTCAGTTTTTCATCTGTTTGTGTCTGATTTTCAGCACACAAATGTGTCGAACTCGTATTCTAACGATGACAGACATTGACGATGCATCAGACACTCGCATAGGTTTGGCGAGATGGGGCTTAGAATCAATACGAACAAATTAGAGTACAACCAGGCAAAACTTTTTGTTGGGCGGGATGGTGGGATGAAGCAGAAAAAAGTGGCGGGAGGCGGGATGGACAAAGCCTGTGTTGGACCTTCAAAATAGCACAATGCATCGTAATATCAATGTTACACCTTACAGTATAAACTTTTGGTACCGAGATAAGAAGAAGTCTTACATCAGTTACGAAAAAAACCTAAAAAAACTACCTTTTAGAATTGGCCAAAAAATATATGGAGCCGTATTCATCTAATACAATAGCTCGAGGCCTAGAGAAAACAGTACAACTAAATAGATAAACACGTTTTATTAACATCTGCAAATACAGTTTCAGGGAATCAATTATAATAAAAATAACAAAAACAAACAGGTTGCTGGGACGAAGACTGACCAATCTATAATAACCTAAATCTCCCGCCAAACACCTAAATATACAAAGAACATCTCATGAAAACCCCTGGCCCTCTCAATGGTGCAGTAGTCAGAATATGAATTTCACACAAATTAATTCATCGTCACAAATTAAATATTCTCTGGTAACAGTTAAAATTTTCGCCAATATTCGTAAAGTTTACCTCGTTCACGACTTCGCTTATAGAGCCTTTGATGTAACGCCGATTGTTGCATTACAGACCCAATGTGGAGGAGCTGAAAAATCATCTGAAAGACCTTGGAGCTAATTTCGTCATCACCGAAGAGGACTTGAAAAGCCCTGAAATGAAAGAAATCGTTAAGGTTTGTTTCTCTGTAGTAAGAATAGGGAGCTGAAGCATCAACGTCTTTTAGACGGGGATAGCAGCTGAAAGTTAAAAGTTTTTATTCCAGGTGCTCAATACACCTTTTTGGTCAGTAAAGTTTGGTTTTAAATGCAAAGACAAATATCTTACGGTCGCTACATTAGTTTCAGAGCTCGCCAGAGTTAGTTTTATTCTTCTTGCGGTTGCCTTCCGCTTCTCAAAAACGTCTCTGCTTCAGCTCTCTATTAACAAGTCAGTGTACTTAACTTAAGCACTTCTTAGCCAAAAGCTTGAATTGCCAGATTTGTTCACAGAGCTCTTTTCAATGGTGATTGGTCTTTCAATCTTGCGCCACTTCCTCAACCAATCATATGTAAAATTAAAAGCAAAATCGTACTGGTTTTAGACACTTTTGGCCGATTTTAGACGCTTTAGTCCGTTTTTATACACTAGTGTCGAATGTTAGACACTTTTGTCCGTTTTTAGACACTAGTTTCTGATTCTAGACTCTATTGTCCGATTTTAGACACTCAGTTTTGTCCAAATTTAGATACTAGTCTCTTTTTAGACATTAGCGTCCGATTAACTAACTTTTGTCTGATTTTAGACGCTTTGGTCCGTTTTTAGACACTAGTGTCTGCTTTTAGACTCTAGTGTTCAATTTTTCGACGCTATTGTCCAATTTTAAACAGTAGCGTCCAATGAGATGCTAGTGTCCGATTTTCACGGTTTTTTTGTTTGTTCTCCAAGTTCTCCTCGGCCTCTATAATAATCCCTATGTTATATGTTCTGATTGGTAGTTGTGATTAATTTGGTTTGGTTTTTTGTGGAAAGCGCTCCAGTGATGTTGGTTTTGTTTATTTTCCCTCAGAATATTAAGCGTCCCAAACTTGCCCTCAACTGCGTTGGAGGGAAGAGTTCCATGAGTCTATTTCGTTACTTGGCGTAAGTAAACATTAACGTGAGTTGTTTCAATTTTTGCAAATACCTCCCCAAGGCCGATAGTGCCGGCGAGCAAACTTTGAGTCGGTCCTGTCTACATGAACTCCACGTTGAAGGTGATTTAAACAACTTGAAGAAAACGACTCCAAAAATCGTGACTAAGCTCCTGTAACCTTAAAATCCTAGCAATGACCAATAAGTTTTTTTCCTAACAGTATATGTATGTTTTTATGTAGAGAGGTGGTAGGAATAAGGAAACATATCAAACGGGGAATATTGCCTGATCTAACACCAAACTCTTAGAACCCAACCTTGAGAAATACAAGGAAAAAAGTTAGAAGAATTAATATTGCGATCTTGGGAGTGAAAGGTTCAAATGGCCATTTATGCGTTTTAGAAAGGCTTCTGCTTGTTGGAGACTCGCGCATTACCTTTAATATGCATGGATATTCTAGTTTAGAAAGTTTGCCAGGTATGGTCCATTACCCATGTAGCAACATTCACTGATTTAAGTCTTGTATTTCAGGCCGAAGGGAACGATGGTCACTTATGGCGGAATGTCGAGACAACCCGTTACTGTACCAACGGTACATAAGGAAGTTTGTGTCATTTAATTTCCTCTTTCTAAAAGCTCTCTATTATAATACCCTGTCAGTCAGAGCTGTCTGGACAATTGTAGAGAAATCTTCAACTGAATGCTGAAAGAACTCCGGCAGGATTGCATTGAAGATGCATCTCGTAGTTCAAGAAAACCAATGAGAAGTGGTTCGTCTTTTGTTTTCTCTCAAACATATATCACTCCTCGGAGTAACTTGTCGCCATCGCCAAGGAACGATGGAGGACGAGGGAAGAGCAGAATAATAACAACAGACGATTGGCCGCATTAAACATATATCTATTACCTCTTGGCCAAGCTCTTTGACTGTGGAAGATAGCAGAAAAAGGCATTAGGCTTTTTCGATCCCCTCCACCGACGAGAATATAATTCAGGAAATTTTGCCATAACCGTTTGCGTGTCATGTCTTTAGGGCTCCCTGATATTTGATGACGTAAATGTAAGAGGATTCTGGATGTCCAAGTGGAATGCCGAGCATCAGAAAGGTACTGAGCCTACTTTCCTAACAAGGAGAGAGGGATGGGGAAGTGAAAAGACGATATTCATTAATGAAGGTGGGGAGGGAAAATCCAGGAGGAGACTGGACCAGGGAATGGTCGCCCCAATCCTTTCTTCTCTCCCTTGCTTCTCAGAAAAAGAGCTCACCGAGAAAAGGAATCTGATAACTTTACTTAAGATTCCTTTCAAAAACCTCCTCTACTCAGTACATTTAAAAGTTTATAAAGGGCAGGTTTAGGAAACTTAGCCAATGTGTCATAGCGCATGCAAAACCTCAAGCTACGTGGACTAAGGAAACACAACGAGAAATAAAAATGTGACATCTTTTAGAATTGTTTGGAAACGAACACCATGGAATAAAATAAATACAATAAAAAGAATGAAACGAAGGGTTTACAAACAACAAATGGGTAAGAAAAAACGAAAAGGAACTAGGATGGAGGAGATTCACGCGGATTGCAAAATTATTTTCCAAGATGGACAAACTACGACGAAAACATGTTTCTTGCACGTTTGCGAAATGTCCAACAGGCGGACAAACTTACCTATAGTTACCAAATTCCGGCTAAAACTCTAAAACAGATTGGTTGGAGAACAGTTAGATTGAAAGGCGATCTTTCATTCAAGAATGTGTCCATACTGATAATTTTGCTGGTAAATTAAGTGTTCAACTTACTTAAATAGCTTTCTCTGCGTCTGATAGTCCGTGTTTATTGTTCTTTGCAGATGCTATCAAATTAAACATGGTTGAAGAAGTATGTCAATTGGTACAGAATGGACAGTTAGCGTCCCCTCCTTGCACGAAGCATGCCTTAAAGAATTTCAAGACGGCTATCTCTGAGGCTCTCAGGCCCTACTCTAAAACGAAACAGCTTTTAATAATGACAGAGTAATGGTGAATGTGTTGTTAAAAGACGGTACGCTTCCTCATAGCGGCTCGTTTTCGAGAAATTTGAAAAGAAGACTTAACTCTCAAGAACTGAAGGGTTACTCCTTCAACTGACATCAACACGTAAATTTGCCGGCAAGTCATGAGCGTTTTGGATATAAATTCAGGAAAGATAGCTAATTTGTTGTTACCTGTCTGTGAGGCAGCGTATTAAATTTGGTAGGAAAATTAAAAAAAAACTAATCACTCAGAGATTGAAAAGCTCAATACATGAGGAAGGTTTTAGCGTGATAATCTTTTAACCAATTACCTCTGGGTAATGGATATGGCAATTTTTCTGCAATTTTTTTGGAGAAAATTAATCCTGCTATTACTCCAAAATCTGCCGTTTTAAAAATCACTGGTCTCTTGGGAAAGAGACATCATCTGCCCCAGCGAAGGACAAAATAACGACAGAAAGAGATTGATGACAATGTTTGTTGGACTAAAAGTCAATTTTTATTTTCGAATTATGGTAAAAAAGTGTTAGTAACCGCACTTTGGTCTGATTTGGAACAACTGGTCGTAGCACAACTGATTTCTTTAACCTTTAACACCTTAGCATCAGTATTCACATTCTCCTTACTCTTCTCTATACATTTCCCAAGATGCTGACAAGGAGAATTTGATTAACGATCAAGAGTTTCTGTAGTTGGTGATTATTTCCTTTATTCTCGTGAGCTTACTGTGTGATTCAGGGGTGATGTTGTTAGGAGAAATTAGATGCTAAACTATTCACCCCTGAGGGTCAAAGGGTTTGGTAGGTCGATTTTATCAGGAGCAAGTCAGACGGTTTTTCAGTTCCTCCTCTTTTTCCCAAGTGCCTCCTTCGACTGTACTTTTTAGACTTTACCATAACTGAGTTAATCCTATCCAGGTATGACAATTATGTCCACTTCACAGTGATGTATTGTATGTGCTAGTATGTGCTAACAAATTGTTTGTCCCCAGTTCCGATCACCGTGTACATGCAAGTGTAAATCTGCGATCTATTTTTATCTCGATAGAATTTTACAGGATTCTTTTCTTTTGAACTCATGCCGTCGTTGCTTTTTGCGTCGAACGAGTCAAAAGAAATCTTCAAAAAGGAAAGTAAAAATGAAATAAATCCCGGCGCCTAGAGTATCTTTACGTAGCACGCTGGGGTTAGAGGTGGCAATTGTTTACGCTTACACATCGCTGCTAGTCACGTGGTACAAAGCCCTGGGATTGAACCCATAATTGAGAAATCACCGCCTGCACTTATGCCTCTGGTTCCTCGTTTGTTTTCTTTACGGAGATCATAAAGAATTGCACGACTTTGTCCTCAAATCTTAATTGCAATGGAGGGAGGCGTCTCGATGAAAAAAAGTACCGACAAGGTGGAAATACTGGGAACTTCTCCCACATCCTCTGAGAAAGAAATGAAGGAGCTCAACTTTCGTCCTTATGAGAAGCGCGCTGCCATTCCTCTCTGGGTTTGGGTGCTCTTGGTGATAGCTTCCGTGCTGTTTTTAGCGGGGTTTATCACTCTCATGGTAGCTGTTACTAAGAAACCTTCCTGTGAGGGTGGCAAGGTTGATGGTGATAAAGGCAACGCTGGAAGCGACGTAAGTACGCCTTCGGTTTGTAAATTCTCAGCAGAAGCCGATCGAGTGAACCTGCCTGACTTCTTGAAGAGAGTGCATGAGGAACATTACACACAAAACAAGCACTACGTTATTTGGCGGTCAGATGTTGTTGATATGCAAGAACATGCTAAGCGAAGGTAAATTATAAGTCGTAAGTCAAATGTCCACAGAACTGAGAGAGTAATTCGTTTATAGTTTTGAATTAATTAACTTAATTGATTCCGTAGTCGGCTGCAATCCGTGACAACCCTTGATATACTGGAAACAAAACAGTCGCAACAACCCAGTTAGTCTACAGTTCTCCCTCTTTTTCTGTACAATGTGGGTAAGAATCCTTGAAACGTTCAGAAAAGCTAGGAGGGAGGAGGGGGAAGCGTGGAATGCCTTCATAGGAGCAATTTTAATTAGATAAAGCACATTTCACGAAAGCCTCTGAGTATGATATTTCTGAAAGTGTTCCTACTCATCTTTACAGGGCTTCTATTAATAGACTTTCCCTGACTTTTCCCTATAATATTAGGGACTTGAAGTGTGCAAATGATCATATTGCAAAGCTTGTTTAATCCTTTTCGCCCTACCATCAGTATGCATATTTTCTACACAGTTCTCCTTAACTTTCCAAAGGTGCACCTTTAGTTGATGTGGCCTTCATGTTTGATTCAGGGGTGATATTGCAAAGAGAAATTCAACACTAGTCACTCTTAGGGGTCAAATGGTGAGGAGTTTTTAATTGGCTTGGTTTGGCTCATGTTGTTTTCATTTCTCTCACATTCCATATTTGATGAGTACTATGCTCAGATAGACTGTGAGATGTATTTTGAAAACTAGAAACCAGACCACTATAAAATGAAACAATAGAGAAAGAATTTTAAATCCCTTATTCAATGGCGTGACATTTAATTGGAGCGGACAATAAACCTACTGCTTGTATTGGTACCCACTCCTAAGGGGCTTGAAAAAATGCTATACAAATCACATAATATCCACATCTATTATATATTTAAAGCCATAAAATAAGGTTTATATATGGACAGAATTATGTGATGAATTGAAAGTCCATTAGTTTGATTGCAGCTGATTGAATCCAGTAGGATAACTGTATATTTGAAGATATATTAGCATCCAGCTTGTTATACATGTAGCACTGTAGTATATAAATGAGCTGTTATTTTGCAGGTTTGCACCCTACAATCCTGACCCAAAATATTTGAAACAAAAGACAGACAAAGCAAAAGAACTGCTTCAAGAAATAAACAGCATTAAAATTGATGAAAACAAAATGAAACCAAGAGAAGTCAAGGCACTTTCTCAGGTACACTTCCATTAGTGACCAAGACAGAATTTCTCCTAACAATATCAATACAATGTCACAAAAACATGATGAAAATAAAGGAGAATATCATATTGGGGATCATAAGTTGATCCAACATTAAATTCTCAGAGATGATATAATAAGAAATTTATAGTGGACAGTAAGGAGAATTACTTATGAGATGGAGGAAGTGAAAGGGTTAATGAAAAATTCAAAATCAAGATGCCATTACTATTTCTCAGTCTTGACATACACAGACTAAGCATACAAATTGTTCAGAAGTTGAATTATATCAGTGTGGTTTAAAGAAGTGTAATAGATACTGTATTTATTTGTCTCTAAGTTGAGCCATTTTTAGGGGATGTTCAACTCAATTTTAGGTAATGGATGATAATTGTGGTCTTCAGTTCTTAATCATAAAAATTATTTTTAGGTTAAGCATTTTCTCCAGCATACATTTGGTGCCCCATATAGTGAGAATTATTATTCTGGAGACTGGATGCTGGGCCCTGATGTATTTTGTTGGCAGTCAATTTGTAATCTCTATCACATCCTTGGTGCTTTTGTGCATCATGTTAAACCAAAGACTTTTAAGGATGTGGAACTAGTTATCAATACCTTCAAGAGTCATAAAACTTCAATTGATCGTTATAGGTATGTACATATATATTGTGATATAAATGAACTGCTTGGTAGTTATAGTTGTGATTTGATTACAAGGTTTTCTGTAAGTTTTGAAGAGGGTAGGTGTATCAAGTCTATATTTTGTAACATGTTCACTTTATACTTAATTAGATATCAAAAGTTTTTGGCAAAACCCCTTGCTGTGTACTTAATGATGTTTCCTGGCTGCCTATGATTACAACCTCAGTTAAAATTGCTTCTTCTCTCAAATGGGATGTGGGAGCAGCATAGATTAACTGCATTCCCTGTATTTAGTCAGGCTTCTATCATACTGTGAATGTTCCCATAGCCATGAATACTCATGGATGAAGAGGAGTACTAGAAAAACAATGACCCAAAAAGTATGCCTGTGATGGATTCTGAACTGTGATTACCCAGTTCATACTTCAGTCGTTTGGGAATAATCCCTTAAGAAAAATATTGAGGGTGCATTAACCTAAAGTGATTACAGTTGGTGTGGTTCCTTTCAGTTAGTAGTTGTTGTGTAAAATACCTCTTTCTCTTGGACCATAATCAAATGAGAAAAGTCATCCACATAGTTGTTGTCTAGGATATGTTGTGTCTTAAGGGTGCATATAAATTTGGGTGGCACCCTCAAAAGAAGATAATATTGCCCTTTAGGAATTTTCCCTATATTTTCTGAGTTGACACCTTTTGATTTTCTAGGAGGGGGAAAGGGTTCATCAGGCCAGCCTTGCGGCTACAACATACCTCTGGCATTGTGCAAAATTTATTTTGAACAAAGCAAAAACTGTTAGTGGCTAAGATTATCTTCCAGATTGCATGTGCGCATCACTGATTTGCAAGCACCCACTTGACTAGTTATGCAGAAATTGATGTACATCTTGTATAATCATGGATGAATTATATGAAATCTGGGTTTTGTGATATGTTTGAATTTTGATAGAGAAAATATGAAGTTAGGTGTGAAAGCTGGGATGATACGTACAGCAATTGACTGTCAAGCTGGTGTGGATGCTCTGAAGGAGAAATACAGACAGCTTTCATTGGCTGATAACAGCAAAGGTATCCTCAGTGAAGACTTTGTGAAGAACTATATTTTGAACTCAGACTACCTAGCTAATCTGGAGGATGGAGTGGAGCAGAAATGGTCCACTGCCCACAATGGCATGAGTGTGAATGACTCACTTAAAGACGCATTGAAAGAAGGTGTTGGCCAGCCTTTGTTAGATCTGATAAACTACCTTCAGACTGAGCATAGGAGGCACTGTTTGCCAAATGATTTTGCAAGTGGTTTGGCCAACTTGCCTGTTGATTATGTGTACACTGATGGTATTGCTGACAAAAGTCAGCCCACCACAAAAATTCTGCCAACTGGAGAGAAGCTGAATGGTAAAGAATCATACAAGATGATTCTTTCATATTTTACAACTACTGACATTTCGCCTGAGGATATTTTCGCTGAGGGAAAGAGACAGTTGGATTTTTTCTATGGCCAGGTAAGTTCACCTTGTCACTCTCCAGAGTGATAAAGACTGAAGGAGAGGAAAGAGAGAAATGTCTCTAGTCCAGGCAATTGGATTTTTAAATGTCCCACTAGAGTTCTCTCAAGTTAGTCTCCTAAATGAAAGGGTTTTCTTTAAAGAATAATGGACAGCATGTAGTTTTTTTTCTATGAAAGTGGCTTCAAAGGAATTTCTCCTTACATCAGTGTGTTCTTAAATGAAAATGTAATGAGAAAGTAGAAAATTATCAACTTGGGGATAGTATTTTGTATAACCTCAAATTCTCACTGCTAATATCATTAGAAATGTATTACAAACAGTTCTGAGAGTTGATATTCTTATCGTTGAAGTGAAAGGGTTATTCGTTTGATTCAATGCCTCTTCCTGTTCCTAGAATGTTAATTTTTTTTTTGTATTCCAGGTAGTAGATATTGCGAAAAAGTACACTGGGAAATCAAATGAAACAGAAGCTATCCAGGTATTTCGCGATATACTGAACTCCTCCAGCATGTGGCACAACAATGGCTCTTTTCCCAAGAACGAATCTGATGAAAATGCTTTCAAGAAGTGTACAAGTCCTGAGACAGCTGCTCAGTTCTGTCCAGTGAGGTGGAAGGCCGTCAACAAGTATGAAATTTGAGTTGTTATTAATTACTTAGGGGGTATCAGAGCAAGTTTTGATTGAGTGTAGAATTGCTTTCTTTTTGCCTTACTTCGTGCACTATGTGATTGGTCTAGAAAGCTTGCACCACTTTTTCAAACTATCGTAATCAAGACTAAAATCTATAGTGACTGGCGTGGCCATTTGCGTTTTCCCGCGCTAGAAGCAGACTGCTTGATGTTACTTTGAACCCTCATGGGCTTGTTGCAATATTTTCTCTTGATCTGATTGGTGGTTGGGTTTACTCTTGTTTTTTTTTCACGACACTCAGTCCCACTCAGCAAGTACAATGGCATTACCACCTATGGAGGCATGCCTTAGGCAAATACATCATGCCAGTATACATAATTTTGTTAGTCTCGGCCACATGATATCCCAAAACTTCTGAGATGCAGACACTTTCGTTTCCTTATGCTTAGTTTCTCTGCCCACTAAAAAGTTAACGAAAGTATTTTTGTCATAACAGGGTAATTTAGTACTATCAACTGTGTTGATAACGTAAATTAGCCACCAAAAAGAGTTGTAAAGCTGAAGTTTCGAGCGTTAGCTCTTCGACATTCGCTCTGACGAAGGGCTAACGCTCGAAACGTCAGCTTTAAAACTCTTTACGGTGGCCAATTTACGTTATCAACTCAGTTGATAATACTGAATTACCCTGTCATACTTTTTCCACCGACGCAGCACCACAGCTTCTTTAGAAACTTACCCTTTTAATTTTTGTTGTTAATTCAGCTTTTTCTCTTACTCTTCAGCCGTTCATTGAGTTGAAATTTGAAAGCCTAACCTTGTATATTTGTTCACTCCCAGATGGGCGCGGTACTGTCGTCAAGTAATGGGGATGCTTTATCCAAAGATCACAAATGCGTTCTATTTCACTGGTTCCAAGAACACAGTTCCAAACTGTCCTGTAGAGATGTTACCACATTACAATCCTTCCAATGGCGCTCAGTTTTTTATGCTGTCTGATGCAGAATGTTCCAAACCCACTTACTTTGGTCTTCCATTCTTTCTGAAAGACTTCGGCCCAATCTTCCAAGAGTGGTCCGTTACCGGTCATGAGGCCAGGCCTGGTCACCATACTCAGGTGCAAGGTAGGTATTAGTTGTTTGGTTTTTCTCAGCAACTTGGAGTATCAATACTCCCTTTCGATGGGATGTTTCAGGTTCCGCTGACAGCTTTCTGGAGCCTGCAGTACAGGCTTCTTATGCTGGAGTTAACGTTATAAGCTCGTGCTCCTTTATCCGACCGGCCATGATTCGTTTGGAGTTAGATGGTGGGGGAAGGAGGAGGGGGATGGGCGAGCATTCCCCCACCCTCACCCCTCTCCTTGTTTTTGACCGTCGACTGCCCCCTTGGTACAAATTTCTTACTCTCCTCAGCCTTCCGATGCTATTAAAATCGAAGATGGCGACCATAATTTCGTTAAGAAAATACTGAGCACTCGCTCTACAGGCCAGCTTTGCTCTGGTAGCCATAGCACTCTTGGGTGGAAATAGATACTGTAATAGGAAATATTCTCGCTTAGGATCATAACATTACGACCCTTGACTGGTATCGAATCCGCACCTTTCAGTAAGCAACCAAGGGCGTGAACCACCAGGCTACCGCTTGTCCGAAAGTGGAGGAGGCTTTCTCAACTAATAAGGAATCCTTGTTGGGAAATCTTGGCTATTTTTTGTGGGAGAGAGTCCTCTGACGAATCAGGGAACGAAGAAAAGGAAAACAATGTGATTCCGGATTACTTGACTACCGGTACATCACTAGGATTCGTTTGAGTATTGACTCATGTATTTTGGTGGGCTTTCAGGCCAAGTAGAGCACTTTGCTGACCAGTGTGGAGGAATACCAGGCTGGCTGGATAACAACACATACTACACCGCTTTCACTGAGGGCTGGGGATTATACAGTGAAAACCCTATTCTCTCTGATGACACGGATACGTACAAAGACAACCTGCTGCAGAAGTATGGCATGGTGAAATGGCAGGTATGTGTGAAACTTGAGTGATTTCTAGGTTCCACTCTACCCATTTATTCTGTACACAGGAATAATATTTTATCTTTTGCCTCGCGCCCACGAAGTATGCGTTGCATTACCAAAATCTCTTACTAAGATGGTATTCTTTTGAAGTGTATTTCTGATATACACCATTTAAAGATTGTAATAAAAGCAAAAGAAATAATTGTGGCACAAGAAACCACAACAGAAAGTCTTGTCTAAACAGGGCAATCGTAAAGCACCAGCGTCTTAAATCTGTGGTATGCAAGCTTAGTTATCATGGCGGCAGTTTTGAAAAAATTGATAAACATGTAGCCTATTAAGTAAGTTTCTACAAGTAGAGTTATACTTAGCATTCACGTTTTTTTTGTCTGCTTGTTTCTTTGTTTGTTATTTTTGTCATGCAGACCTGGCGTGCAGTACGACTTATTGTGGACACAGGGCTGCATTATCGAGGTCTCAGTAGGTAAGTTCATGTTCCTGTCATGTTGTTTGAGGTTGACTGTTTTTTGAAAGCTCTAAGCTGCAAGTTGTACTGGTAGCTTTTTCCAAAATTCTCACACCTCCACCCCAACGATACTTTTTGCGAAGTCGCACAAAACAATTTTTTTTCCTTTAGAACTGAAGCCCTTGCGATGTTCGAAAAATATGCTTGGGACACTTCGGATTTTGCAGTGAAGGAAGTTACACGGTACCAGAGCGTGCAAGGCCAGGCAACGGCGTACATGCTGGGGAGACTGGCGCTAATGCAGCTGCGTAACAAGACTAAGGAAGCCTTGGGGAAGAATTTCAACCTTAAGGATTTCCATTACCAGGTGTTAAGTCAAGGGTCAGCTCCGCTGTCTTTCCTACAGTCTTATATCGATAGGTACATCAAGTGCATGAAAAAGGAACTTGAGAATGAGGAGTGCAGTTATGTGCTCAAACCGGTTAAACCTGATAAAACCGCTAAAGCTGAAGTGTCTGCTAAGCAAATGCCCCCTATGATTGAAAAAAGGCACTATGTTTAGCCCGCCCAAACTGCTCTAGGTTGTTTTTCAGCGTTTTTGTTTTTTTACATTAGATCGTTTATCGATTGTATCAAATTGTTTTGCCTGAGATGTGTTTTTTTTTTCTTTTTCATGCTAGACTACCTTACGCACTCTTGTAAAGCTCAAAAACTTACTATTGATAAAGCTTTGCAAAGTTATAATTTTCGTGATAAAATATCATCTGTTTAGTTTGTAAAGCACCGATGGCTTTGTAACGGAACTGCAGTTTTAAAAAGAAACAGCTCTTTTTCAAGGGGCCGGCTGTTAGAAAGGCGTTCAGCGCGAAAACTAGAATTTAAAAGTCAACCACTGTGTTAATTTCTCTCTTTTAAATGCACATATTGGAGAAAGGGTTAAAGGGGTTTTAGCCCGACATAAAGCAAAACTGAAGAAAATAGAGTAGAAATGGCTTAATTGTCAGCAAATCAAATAGTTCTATCAAATATTCGCACTAATCCTGGGTTGACTTAATCGTCTTTTGAACATACCGGCCCTCGGCCAGATTTTCGGTTGTGGTAATCCAGTTGTAAATGATACTATTAAAATTACACAGTCCCTCAACAGTAGTAGGCTGTTCTCTGGTTTAACTTAAATGTTGTTTGTTTGCGGTTGCTTAATTGCTGTTCCGTTGCGCATCATCGTTAGTCGGCCAGTATGGACAAAGAGTCGATGTTTGCGATGGGAGAGGCGCAGAGCAATGTCCCCTTCCCCCACCCCCTGAGGTACCTAGTTTGAACGTGTTCCAAGATTTGTCTTTGAGATGGCTATTAACGAGGGAGAGCGCCCTCTTATCGATTAATTTCCTCCAAAGTCATTTCCGCGGTTTGATCTCCCCTGAGAACCGGTTTGAATGCCATGAAATTTCAGGCTTTTTTTCTAAACTCTCCCCGACTTGTGACCAAATGGGATTACTGTCACATACCACCCATGCGGACATGTTTATCAGTGTCATCTTTTCTTTGATTCAACCGAGAACATTAAACTCTCTTTTCTCCTGAATAACAGCCTGCGAGCATGCTACAGCTCGAGCGCTTCTTCGTCTGCCAGTAAGAGAGGCTAAAGAACACTCGTACTAAAGCGCTGATAATGACGGCTTACTCGCAGGCTATTGAATGACATCTTGATTATTTTTTTTTCTACTAGCAGGCTCGTTTAATTTTTTTAACTGTAATGATTACAGTTCCTGAAAGAAACGACATTACCCACTTTGTCATTTACCTCCCGCCTAAAGTAGTATCATCCCGATTTCGCTTTTCATTGGAGGTGTCTTGCACCCTACCCGAGGGGGATACTTGAGCGCTGACTATTCAAAACTGATTAAAAGACAAACAAAGCTGATAAAGTCGCAGAAGTAAACATGGTTAGGAATTGGAGATAGATTGAGAAATGGGTCTCCTTCAAAGACCTCCCAAACAACACGGAGAGGTACAATGTATTTCTGGCTAGGAAGTTTTCAAAATTATCCTTTTTCCAGAACGGGGTATAATTTTGTCGTTGCAAATGTAAATTCTTTCGAAAAACGAGGTCCACATTTGGAGATCCGGGTAGCAAATGCCCAAAACATACCACAGAAAGCTTCTTTTTAGAGTGGGAAGGGGGGAGGGTTATTTATCACTATCATTTAGTTTGTTTTCCAATTCAACAAAGAAATCCGGTGGTCTCCCTGATCAAACCAAGTAAATATATTCCGTGAAGTATGCCGCAATTTATTGTTAAATTCCACAGCAAACAGTAGATTCCACTGAAATGTAAGTGACTTTCGTTAACATAACGCCTAATTCCTCCGGATTAAATTTAATCGGCTTTTGATAGACCGGATCAGTCCGAGAAAGGCACCAAGTTTATCCTCACTAGACCCCCACTGAGTAAAATATCTCCCTGAGCGGAGAGTCCAGTTTGGACAGAGAGTAATTCATTAACATACCAGCAATGTATGCAAAATCGTGACAAGACAAATTGTCCATTGAACAAGAAATTTTTTACGCTTGACTGGCTTTGTGTTTGTCTCAGTTCGATACGCAAGGTTTCTCCACAGTTGTTGTGGTTTTTCCCTCAAATGCCTCTCAGACACCGTACCTCTGAGAGAATTAGCCATTCCGCGTGGGTTAAGTGAAGGAATTTTGATAGACAAGGGTATTTTATTACACCACTATAATCGCCTTCGTGCGCAGAGTGCGTGTCAACGTGAGAAATCTTCTATCGGGTTGTAAATGAAAGTTTGTGCTTCAGATCATACAAGGAATACTTTCCTCTGTTTAGGAAATGAGGAATCCTACAGGTAGTCATCGTGATGCTCCACTCACTGTCAGCTTTCCAGTTCCGAAGAAGGCAGCAAACAAACTTCGCAGCTTGGCGATTTCCAAAGATCGTCGCCTGCTTGATCTGGGTGTTTTAGCTGTGCAGATCAATGAAGGAGAAAGCATTGTTCTTGGGATTAAGCTGGGAAGGCGAAAACTGAAGAGAACGGAAGTGGAATCCAACAAAACTAAGGGAAATACTTGTAAAGGAAGAATAACAAAGAGGCATTCGTCGTTGCGTAATTTGGGGACTGTTCACCATATGCCGACATCTTTGTCGCATGCAGACAAACCGGCAACCGCGCAAATCACATCGTTCTCTTCACCTAATCACAAGGACGAGAAGAGTGCAAGCATAAGAGCAGGTAAATCTAATGGAGATGCTCCGGCAAATGAATTATTCAGCAGCATGATCTCGGGCACAAGCGACAAATCTACGAATGGCTCCAATTTTCAACTATCGGATTACAAAACTCGTAGTGACAATAGAGTTCTGTCAGTGAATGGAGTACTAAGTTCCTCCAAAAACAAAGAATCTCGGCTGGATATATCGCACAGTAATGTTGGCTTAGCGAGTGGTAGAGGTTTTTCGAGTTCAGAGTCAAACTTACGGAAGTCTAGTAGCGGAACTTGCAGAAATAGCCGCGAGACACCTCCAAGTCCTGCTGTGATTTCTGGAAGCAGATTTTCAGCAGATCGGCGTTTATCTTCTCCTAACGGTCAAAGAGCCAACAGTGCAAGTCCTTGGTCAGAAACAAGTAGCACTAGCTCGGATGAAAATCTGGAAGAGGAAGTTCGTCAGCTGATTTACAACTGCTACATGGATCAAAGCAAATACAGTGCTGCAGACATGTTAAAACAGCTAGCTAAAGCACATACAGGCACTAAAGAAACCAGCAAGTCTACCATGGGAAATACTTCTGTTTCTTCATCTGAAGTCAAAACTGTAACTGTTACTCCAAAATCTAGCTCAAATAGTAGTATTTTATTAGGGCAACCCAGAATCTCATTGAGCAACAAGAGAGCAGCAATAACTGGAAGTTACCGTGAGCATGTGAAGAATATCCGTTGTTATTCTCTCACGTCCCTTACTACGAACACAGTAACAGTGAACTCTACTTTGAATGTGCCATCCAGTACAAATTCACAAGCAGATACATCCCAGAGTTGCAAAGGGAGTATCACAACCAATTCACTGAGTTTTGGAGAAAGAAATTTACCCACGAAACCTACTACCCACTCTACATCATCTAAGGCTTGTACATCCTCCCAAACACTAAACATTCTTACAAGCTCTTCTCAAACAACACCAGCCTATCATGGAGCACGCAAAGTATTGTGGTCAGGTGCAAATGTTTTTCCAGTCAACAGATCAACTTTAGGATCTTCCTTAGAAACTGCGTCTAGTGAGACTGCAACTTCACTTTTGCAAGCATCAAAAAACAATTCACCATCCATTTTTGCACAGATTAATGCTGCAACTCCTTCTCAGACAACCACATCAGTACCCTTTGAGACAAATAATTCTGTCTACATCTCTAACAAAGTTCCTGAAGAGGAACTGGCTAAAGAGAGCAAAGTGTTGCAGAGTGACTTGAAAACAGTCATAATGAAAACTCCAGCATTGGCCCTTGATTCACAAGAATCAGTATCCCTAGCTAAGCCAATTACCAACAGTCCACAAGCTGCAAAGCCTGTAGTATCTCCAATTGTCCCACAGGATGGTAACAGCGTTCAAACAGTCAGCCAAGGAACCAAATATGTGCAAAATCTGACTCTTGCAAGGTCAGCCTTGCCGGCTGCTAATGTTGTTATTGCTGGAACAAACACTCAAACAACTTGGTCCAATCAGCAAGTTTCTCCAACATATTTTTTAGGTGCGCAAACACAGTATGGTATCTACCCAGCAATGTACAACACAGATGTTAACAACAACCAACTGGCACAGCAGGCAGTTCCAGCTGGATACCCTTTGAACTATGTTTATCCTATCAGTATTGTGTACCCTTATCTGTCAGTAGCACAACCCAGTGGTGCTAAAAATCCTGATGGTGAGGAAGTCAAACAGGAGAAAGGAGATACAGATGTGGAGAAATCAGACACATCTGTTTCACGTGAAGCTGCAGCAATGCCAAGGAACGATTCTTCAATGTCAGTTGATCAAGGAAACAGTTTGAACACTGCTGGTTTGGTTTCAACCAACAGTAACACAGCTCCTGTGCAGACACAGTTTATTGACCTGGCCAGCTCCATGAGATACTGGCAACAGCTCAATTTACTGTACAGAAGTAGACTGCAAGCACTAACTCCTGGCAGCCTCTCAAATGTCGCTGCAGTGCCTTCCAATTCAGCAAATATAACCTCTGCAGCTGTGACATCAACTTCTGATTCAAGTTCAGTTGTATGTGGAACAGCTGTGGGGTCTAGTCCACAGGAATTTCCATTTTCTAAGTCAGAACTGTCACATTCAAACATTTCCAGAAGTTCTTACTCTGAAATCTTGAAGAAGGTGAAACCCGAAGAGGGATCTGAACTAGGACAAAGTGACTTAAAGGAGTTAACCAATGACAGACCTTCAGTCATTGTGGCAGCTTCATGTAAGGACAATGCTGTTAAGATGGAAAACAATCAAAATGGGACACAGAATGAAGGCCAAGAGCTTAAAGAACTGAATGAAACATTTTCTCCTAAATTTCTCCCTGGAAAATTGCAGCACTTTTCCAATGAAGATCTGGCAGAAGGAAGTAGTCATGTTTCAACTCCAACTCTGAGCTTTGTCCATGACAGTTCCATAGCATATGTGAACATTGGGAACAGTAATGGTAATGGATACAGCCATGCAAGCTACAGTGGGAATCTTGTGGGAACAAGAAGATCATGTAAGTTAAATTATTTAACTCTCAAGATCTCATTAGAAATTTTCACTTTTAAATACTGTAAATGACTTAGAGAAGATAGTGCTTTACAGCTGATATTTTTTGGAGAATTCTCAATGCCTGGTTGCTGAATTGTGTATTAGAATTACAAGGAGTTGCTTGTCAACCACTGCTAGGAGTTTAACCCTTTAACTCCCAAGATCTTGTTAGTAATTCTCCTTACTGTCTGCCACATAGTTCTTGTGATGTTAGTTTGGGGGATTTGGTATTGGATCAACTAATAATCCCCTAATCAATATTTTTCTTTATTCTCATCACCTGTCTGCTTGATATTGTATTGATATTGTAAGGAGAAATTAGGTCATGGTCACTCATGGGAGTTAAAGGGTTTAGACTGAAAGAAATCCTATGGTGTTGTTAGAGAGCAACTCAATTTTTGAGTGTTGTGCAACCAAAACCAAATTAATCACAATGAGAAGTAACCATCATAAAGAGCTAATAAAACAACTAGGTAGTTTTTAACCCTTTACACCCTAACACCAGAATACATAATCTCCACACTACTATGGATATGTAAATATCATATAAATCAACTATGGATTAACCCTGTAGCCCCTAAGAGTGATTAACATCTAATTTCTCTTTACAATATCACACCTGCATCAAACATGAAAGTCATGAGAATAGAAGAGATGATCACCAGCTAAAGCAGCTCTTGATTGTGAACCAAATTCTCCTTGTCAGCCTCTTTGGAAATGTATAGAGAGTAGTATGGAGAATATGCATTCTGATGTTAAGGTGCAAAGGATTAGTAAATGAAGATGAGAGTGATCATTGCAGTTCTGAACATTAACGGTAGTGAAAACAAAGCCTGAAAAAAAATTGGGCTTGTACAGGATTTGAACCCATGACATTTGCAATACTAGTGCATTGCTCTCTGCACTGTTCTCTACACATTTCCCAAGGTCCTGACAAGAAGTATGAGTCTAACAATCAAGAGTTTCTTTGGTGATCAGTTTCTCTATTCACAAGACCTGAATGTTTGATTTAATGGTGCTACATGTACATAAAGAAGAAAGTATCAGCATATGTTTGGCTGGGAAGTGGAGTAAATTTTTTTAAGACTAAATTTAGAGCATGCCATAGCAAGCTGAGATTTTTATTGAAACTGCAAAACTAAAGTCATAAATACTTCTGTGTGATAAAGTAATTAAATGGAAACACAGTTTCAATTTTGTTGGACATTGATTTCATTAGTTTTCTATGTCCTTCCAGTGGTAAGATGCAATACAAATGACAATCAGTCAGGTTTACTAACTGTATTCTCTTTTTTTATTTAATAAACAGCTTTGGAAGGTCAAGAGGATTCTATTATTCGGCCTGCAAAGAGGAAAAAAGCCAAGAGATCGTTATAACATCTTTGTTTTAATATAAAAATATATTTTTCATACCCTAAAACTGATTAAAACCTTATATGTCCTCACAAAATCAGTTTTATAGGTATATAGACTAGGTTGAATTATGTTATGCTTATAGTAATACTCTATAGAATCTCTGAGCTAAATTACTCTCTGCATTTATACTTGAGGAATTCTTAATGTTAAACAGGTAAATGAGGAAACACTGTTTTTTGTTATTTACTTGCTGTTTGGTCAGAATCTGTTGATGTTGTTTTTTCGGTTGTAAGTGAATGGTGGTCAATTGTTTTTGGCAATTTTTGTAATTCCTCCTGCTTAATTATAAGTTTACTTATCTAAATGCCACATTTTTATCATAATGTATGTCTTTCTAGCAGAATAATAGGTAAGATGTCATCAGGAGTACGAGGAAATTTAACAGGGACAAAGGTTTCACAATATTCTCCAAGTGATTATTTCTGCAACTGCTTCTTCAGAGTATCCAAGTTTGAAGAACTCAGGGAGAAGATTTCTCTGTGATTGGTAAAACTTTCTATTCTCTGAAATCTTCTACTGCTGTAAAAATCCAAAATGGTTATAGTACTATCCATGCCCATCAGTATAGAACTGCCTGTCTTACAGGCCCCAAGAAGAGATTTAATGATATCTTGTTTTGGTTGAATAGCATTTTTTTCTATTATGCGATGTTCTCAGAGCTAAGATGGAAGAAAATTACATTTTTTATGCTCGTTAGAAATCAAGGAAGTTTAACACCTTAAATTGATTGTTTAACTTCAACTATTACCTACTGTGCAAAAATTCTCATTGAAATTCCAGTACATTTTCTTGCAAATATTTTATGAGAACAGAGAAACTTGTCAGTCAGAGGATGTTACATTGATTTAAAATGGAATTCTCTGGTCTAATTTACAGGGGAATGCATGGTGGTCAGTCGGGAGAATAACTGATTTGATCTTGGGAGTCATAGGGTTGAATATGTTATTCCTCTCCATGGTGTTAGAAATTTGCCTAAACAACTGTCATTCTCAAAAGCCCCAAACTAAATTTCTAGATAATTTTTATTTCTGCAAATTGATATATTCAAATAATTAGTTATGGTTGTAAATTCTACTAAATGCAATTTACCTCAAGAGAAAAAAAAGGAAAGGAAAAAAAGAGTGTTGTTGTTGGAAAGTGAACCATGCATAGAGAATCTGTTTTTACCGTAACAAATTCATTATGGAACAATATTGTTCCATTTTCTACTTTTCATAAATCTTTGGATTATTTGCCAATAGAAGTAAATATTGATAAATTGTTATGAATATGTTTGAATTTATATTAGAAAATATTTGGTTTCAATAATCTTTTTTTGATTTGGACTTAAATTGCATGTTTGCATAGACTGTGCTCTACATGCATGTTAAAGAATTGTAAAATGTGCAGGTATTTTGTCTAGATTGACAATTACTTTCTCAGCTGCCCCTAAATGTTGAAGAGTATTTTTCAATATTTTCTTGATATCAAGGGAGTATCTGTTGATAATATTTTCTAATTGACAAAGCATGACTTTGTACTATTGCGAAGTTTTCTTTTGACCATTTTATACTAAGAAAATTGCATCATTATAATGCTATTTTTGTGATTACTCCCAGAAAAGAAACTCAAATATTATTTTTACAATTATAGAATTATTTTAAGAATATCCTAAGTTACAGCTAATACATAAAGATCATTGATTTGTTGATGTTTACTGTTTGGTGTAAAGTTGACATGGGTATAGAGATTTGAAAGTTAATATTGAAATATTATTGTTGGATTTAGTTACGTCATCTGTAATAAACAGTGAAACTACCAAACTATGAGGGAAATATTATGTGTGTAACCCCAACCCTAACCCTAAGCATTTATTGGTAATTCCAATGATTATCATCACTATCAAGATTTCTCTAAAACCTTGTTCATAAGAAGAGAGGTTTGAAGCTTCCCCTTTACAGACGTGACCAGCGAATTTTTCGAAAATACGTACGTGAAACGGGATCAGAACCCCCTCCCCTCCCCCGCGCCCTTTTTATTTTCATTTTTTGCTACCCTCTTGTGTTAGCGTGCGAGTCAGTCAGGACCGTCGTTCCAAGCGGTCTCTGTGTTATTCTACTGCGATAAAGAGACTGGGCAATTAGCTAACCCCTCCGAGGACGTTGTATAACCTTATTTATACTTTTTAACGAGCCAGTTCTGTTCCGTTTTCTCTCTGTACCATGGGATGAATACCTTGTAGCGTTGTTATGAACCTTTTTCTTGACTCAGAGAACCAGAACTGAACAGCTGTCGAAGGTACTCACAGAAAGTTGCATCAGCAAAGTCGAAGAATGTCGTGGGTTCTCGAGCTTGCTCAAACTGGTAGGCATTTGACCGGTTTGCCGGGAGCTTGGAGGTGCACTGGTCGAAACAACGAAGAGATGGTCGATAAGTTAGTGCATATGGGTGTTATAAGCAGCAAAGAAGTAGAGGAGGCTTTCCGAACGGTTCCTAGAGGGGCTTTCGTTCCCCCAGACTTACAGCTGGAAGCTTACATTGATTCGCCTCTTGTAGGGGACCCACACGTACATATGTCTGCACCACATATGTACGCTACTGTCCTAGAAGCCCTAGATTTGTCTCCAGGTGGGAAGTCTTGCAATCAGTTTTGTGTGTGCGTGAGTTTCTGTGCGAATTGATCCTTTCTTCATCGATTACGGCAGAATCACATAATTGTGTCCCGTTTGGACAATGGAGGTTAAGTCTAAAAGATATATTTTGATGACCAACTAACGCTTAAATAATTGAGATATTCTCGTCCTTTTGATATTCCGCTTTCAGTTTCGAAAGTCTAGCGATCGGCTGCGACAAAATTATGAGATGAATTTTTTGGCAGAATAGTTATTTTTCATGATTAGAACCCATTGTATCAGAGGTTAATTACAAACAGAATCTAACTTAGTCCTGGACCTTTTGTTTTTATGTACGTACAAGCACCAGTTTGATCAATATTTCCTGACAGGAATCAAAGCTGAACCATTGTGAATGCCCCAGTCTTTCTTATTTCACCTATGTATTTTTGATTACCTTTAAATAGTTTGCACTTCTTAATTTAAATGCTAGAAATGCGAATAATGACCAGCAGCCAGTGACATGTGATGCGTTTTTTCGACGGCATGGGTCTGTTTCTGTCAAGAGAAGGGTTAACTTACTACTCCTGTCTTTGAATTTGTAATGGCTCTGTTAGAAATAGATCACTGTAGATGCACAAATTGTATTTGAGTTGTGTTTTTGTGGAGCATAAAATCACTTCATGTATAAAATACATGGTAGGTTTATATTGCCCCTCCCCCCCTCCCCTGGGCAATGGGTTCTGCAAGCTGGTTTGTTTTGTCATTTTATGTGAAAACATTTACATTTGTCTTACTGTAAGAATACAACCCAACAACTCTAGCCATTGCTAAAATACAAATCTTTCTGTCTGCTTCATCTCACAATTAACCTCATGATTGCTAATAATGATCATGATAGTTCCCTGTAAGCACTAAATGAAACATTTCTCCAGTAATTTTTGATATTCCTGTCACTGTGTTCCCATGCATACTACCATTCTACATGCTAAACAAATTTTCTTCAATTTTTATTTATGTTTTTCGCCAGGTCTGTCATTCCTCAATATTGGTAGTGGTACTGGTTATTTCTCCTGCTTAGCTGGTTACATTCTACAAGCCCATGGTGTCAGTCATGGAATTGAAGTTCACGAGGATCTTGTACAATTTGCAAAGGAAAGAGTGGAGGAATATTTCCGCTTCTGTCCTTCTGTAGCATATGACATTTGTCCTCCCAAGTTTATTGCAGGAAACTGTTTTCAGTTGGATCCATCAGGGTGCTGCTATGACAGGGTTTATTGTGGGGCAGCTTGTCCGCCTAATAAAGTTCCTTTCATTTTGGGATTAACCAAAATTGGTGGCTTTGCTGTCCTTCCTTGTAGAGATCGGGTATGGCTTTTGTCTATTGACTAGCTATTGACTACAGACTGAGGGACTGAAAGACATGACAAAAAATTGAAAACAACAGAAACCACCACAAGAATTATGAACTGAAGCCAAACTGAGTTCTCAGCCGATTTATGTAATTATGTGCAATAACTTTGAAAATATAGCTGTTGATATAAAGGGATTGTGTTTCTTAAAATAGTATCAAATTTTGCAAGGTAATTTATTGTTACTATGACAATTGAAAGTAATAGTTCTAAAATAAGAGTGGTTTGATAGCTCAGTGTTTTATCATTGTACATTTTCACTTGGAATATGAAGGTCTGAAGTTCAGTTTCTCTTGATGAGTCTTCTCTTCTTTGTAGCATGCTTTTGACAAGACAACCATACATCTTTCTTTATTTTATCACTAAGCTTGAATTGTACCATCTTTCCTTTTCTATTTATAACTTTGTTCTGTTTCAATTTTTTTTCTTTAGTTACTAAAGATTGAAAGGATTTCTGACACAGGAGTAAAACAGACATGTATCAGTGAGGTATCTTTTGCTCCGCTAGTGATGATGGCTGATAGTGAGACTGATGCTCCCAAGCTTAACTTTCCAAAGGAAAATCCAAGAAATAAACCAAAGGTTTGTATAAGGAAAATTGTAGTATATTTTTTTAATGTATACTTTCATTTCTTAACCCTGTAACTCCACAAAAATAGGATTGTTAATTCTCCCCTCTATTTGCTACACTGTACCTTGTTAATTAGTGATTAGAAAGAGAAAATTATAAGATTCTAGGTAGATTTACAAGTATTCAAAACCATTAGTAATACAGAAAGTTGTGTAGTTAGCATTATTTTTTGTGAAATGATCATGTTGTAGAGGTGGTATTAACCCTTTCATTCTTAAGATCTCGTTCATAATTCTCCTTACTGTCTGCCACACAATTCTTTTGACGTTATTTCAGATAATTTTGTATTGGATCGACTAATATTGATATTTTTCCCTATTCTCATCACTTTTCTTCTTGATATTGTTGATAATGTAAGGAAAAATTCTGTCTTGGTAACTCATGGGAGTTAAATGGTTAATAACTGTTACTGACAATATCTCTGTGGAACAACAGGCTCGGAAGGTTTACCCACCTGCTGATGTACTTGTCAGTCGTGGACAGGCCAGAACGACTTTGGCCAGACTGAGGGCTCTTCAAGAAGCAAGTGGTAGGGGAGACTTGTACTTGCATTATAAAACCTAGCAAGAGTATATGAATTGAAGACAAAAATTTTCATTCCTAGTTCTAATGACAAAATGTGCTGAAAGTCTTAGTGGAATGTAACTGGTTTTTCTTGGAAGTATTTGCACTGATTTACCCATGTCAGAGGAAATATTTCCAAGAAGTACCAGTTACCTTCCAGTCAGATTCCTACACACATTATCTGAATAAAGTTCTATTTGAAGCTCTATAGGTTCAAAAGGTTATGTTTTTTTTATCTATGTGTGACAATGCTCTTATTTCAAGGCCAAAACTTTTGCAGCACTCCTGTACTGCCATAGTTAAACAGTTAAAAATTCTTGCATATAACTTTTTTTACAAGAGTGTTTTGTGGAGTAGTGTTTAAATCATCAGCTTAATTCTACATGCATTTTGATTGGTTCTCAGTTATGGTCTACTGGAAGACAGACATGGGTAGAAGACATCATAATCAAAAACATTTTGTGTTGTTTTCATATAAAACAAATTTATTTCATTTTGCCTTGGGTCTGTACAATGACAGATCGCAAAAAGAAGTCAGAATGTACAACGCCTCTTCTTCTTTTTTGCACATTTTGATGTCATCTGTAATCCATTGCTGAATAGATGCAGGGTGACATGGAATAATATACTTGTTAACCTTTTTAACTCCCAAGATCAAATTATTAATTCTCCCATCAAGTTGCCACACATTTCCTTGTAAAGCAGTTATGAGAATTTGGTGTTGGATCTGGATAACAACTTCTACCTGATGAGTTTGAATATTCTCATTATTTATTTGCTGGATAATTTAAGGATATTATAGGGAGAAGTTTCATGTTGATCACTTCTGCGAGTGAACAGTAGACATACTATAGGAAGTTGTAAGTTAAAACCAAGGACTTAAAAACTAAATGGAAAGTTTTGCCTTGTGCCAGTTGCGATTTTTTTTAATGACCCCACTGTGTGTTACAAACACTTCTAAAAGCAAACAAATCATTTCTGTATTATTACTTTGCTTAATTTTCAGAAAGCCTGCATACTTCCCAACCTCTTCCTGTACCATTCTGTTATGTTCCATGTCAACAACAGATCCAGCAATACTTCAATAAGAAATCAAAACAGAAAAAGCAGCCAAGTTCTGTTGTGACATCACCTGTTGATAGAAAGATTTGTTTCTTCGGCTCCCAAGAGGACACAAGAGTTTCAAGTCTGGATCAGACTGGCTGTGACAGTGTTTGGAGCCATCTGCAAGAGGACAAAATATGGCAGACTGTGTTAGAGTATTATTATAGCCTGTGTAATGTATCCAGTGACAAGAGATCACAAGCACTGAATGTTTATATTAAGAAACGAGTGAAACAGAAAAGTGAAAGGCAGGACAGCAAAAAGAGTTTGTCTTATGCTGAGATTGTTCATAAGCTTGGGATACCTACTGCAAACCCAACACATGCAAAAGTCTTGAAGGAAGAGTCTCTAAACACTATGGAGAACAGAACTGAGTTGTACAAAGTGCCATGTCCAACAACTTCTTCTTCTGCTACAAATGGCTGTAAGTTTTTGCAAGGCAGTGGTTCAATGGAGTATTCATCTTCATGTGGTCTCTCTTCCAATTTGTCTCAGAATACTCTTCCTATGAATGAGACAACAGAAGAGAGTCAAAGTGATTTATGTCAAACAAGTTGCTGCAGCAAAATAGAACAGCCAAGAATGTCAGACAATGGTCATTTAGATGAAAACTCATCCTGTAAGTCTTGCTTAAAACAAGATGTCACCAGTCAACCAACCTTATCAAATGAGAGTAGAACTCCACTTTTAAAACCTGAAAGGAAGATCCCACGGTATTCAAATGTTCTAATAGAAATGGAAAAAGCCCACATGACTAGATTATTGGCCTTGCCTTCAAGCAGCTGGAACATCAACAATGACCTTGTTCTTGTGCACTTTTTGTGTGAAGTTCATGAAAAAGTGAATCAGGGAAAATGCAAAGTAAGTTCATTGAAAAGGCTTTGCAAGACTTGAGTTCCTTCAATCATTTAATGTGATTGCTAGGGTGAGGACAGTGTTAAAAAGGACTGTGACTGGTGACAATAACAAAGTCAATAATCACCAAACCCTTTAACTCCCATGAGTGACCAAGAGAGAATTTCCCCTTACAATATCAATACAATATCAACCAGATAAGTGATGAGAATAAAGAAAAATATCAATTTGGGGATAATTAGTCGATCCAATACTAAATTCTCTGAACTAACCTTATAGGAATTGTATGGTTGACAGTAAGGAGAATGACAAATTTGATCTGGGAGTTAAAGGGTTAAATCTGTTGACAGCTTCCTGTCAATTTGTTAAAGCGTCAGTCAGGGTCCTTTTCAGGTCTAGTACAATAATCATGACTAACATGGTATGTGAACAATTATTACACTTAGAATTAAACCCTTTATTTTATTCAACAGGGTTGGTTTAAAGTAGATGGTGTCATTTCCGAACTGTTTACCAAGTCAAGTGTCATAAACCATCCACGACTATCCTGTTTCTCAACTGAGAGCTTAGCTTACCGGGCCATCGCTCTGTGTAGAGTTGCTCAAATTCTAGACTCAGTACTGTATCTTGTTAGCGGGCCATCTGTTTTAAGAGACCAGAGTTTTTCTTCTAACAAATTCAAGCTTGAATCCTTCACGGATTCCTCCTTCATGTCATCATGGCTGTTTTTGGAGACAGATGGAACTCAGAGTCCCGTGTCAGAGGGGAAAGATAGTTCTTCAGACGCTGATATGAAGGAAAAGGTGTGTGATGGACTGAATGAAAAGAAGAAGAAAAGTCAACAGGAGGTGAATCTTAAAAAGATCAATGCTTCACTTGCTTCCCTTGAAAAGTACAAGGAACAGCTAAAAGCAGTGAAGAAAAAGGTACAATGACGATGTTCATTTCTGATTATAAATTATAGTATTACTTAGAGAATACTTAACCCTTTAAATGCCGAGATCTGATTATTAATTCTCACTTTTATCTGCTACACATTTCCTTGAAAATTAGTTACGAAAATTATTGGTTGTTCAAGATAACAACTTCTTTTAATACCCCTTGCCGGCGCAGCACCACAGTTTCTTTAGAAGCTCAGCACCGTCATTTAATCATCGTATAGGTGCCTTATCACTTTTTCAAGCATTAGAGAAACGCAAAAAGAACGATCAGTTTTAGTTTCGTTTTTTTGACTTAAATTATTCGTTCGTTTGCTTGACAGATCCATTTTATAGAAGAACAAAAGCAACTTGTCCACAGCATCAGAGAGCAGGAGCTATCTTCTCAGGAAACATCTGTTGACTTGGATAGTGTCGATGTGAAGCTGCAGCGAAATGAACTGTTACTGAAACAGCAGAAACAAGAACACTACAGGAGTAACTTGCTGGCTTTGTTAAGGAAACTAAAAGAAGAGGAAAAACAATTGGCTAAGGTTTGGATTTAGTTTATCGCTTTAACTGATGATAACTACAATATAGCATTTTGCAATTAAGTGACATCAGACCAAACCAAATAATCACGACGACCAATCAGAGCAAACGAAATATCACCAGGAGCCAATGAGAACAAAATGGGAAAACAACCTTGCTGTTTGAAGCGCGGGAAAATGAGAACGACCAAGTTGGTTTATGATTTGCATCTGATAGGTTAAGAAGGTGGCGCGAGTTTTCTGGACCAATCACAGAGCGAAGAAAAGCAAAACCAATTTAATTCCAGATCACTTTCGACACTCAATTGAAAATTGCTATTGAAAGAGGAACTCTGCAGGAGAGCTTCTGGATTGAATGTCTTAAAACAAAACCAAAATAATTACAAGGAAAACCGACAAGCAAATCGCCTGAAGGGCAGGAAAACGTGCGCAACCCCAAGTAGCGATTGGTCTGACTTGTTGATAGAGTGGCCCAAGATTTACCGGATCAATCACAGAGAGAAGTAAAGGAAAACCGAAGCATTCTCTGATGATTTGCGACGCCCAATTGAAATTTGTTCCATAGCAATCATTGACGATCTAAGCCGCTAACAATCAATCTTGAATCATCTTGTTCTTCAGTTATACCTTATGAGCCTCGTATTTCTATTTTATTGCAGAAGATAGAGTCTGCGTCAGAAGTTTCAAAAGAGGAGTTGATTGATGTTCCACAGACAAGTTCTTCCTCCTCGCTGCAATCAGATGCCAAACACCGGCAGCTACATGTGGAACCGTGTCAGAAATGGAGCGTTCGCCTGATGAATCAGGAAACTGACAGCAGTGATTCTGTCCGCTATGACTTACCATCCTTGTTACCAAAACTGCGGTTCCTGTTGCCTCTCTGTAATCAGCGATGGCGGCTGGTCCAAGAGCTGTTGCACACGACAGAACTATCCGCGCCTGATTACATGCCCGTGATATTGGTGGATAGGAGAGTGCCGCTGATCGAGCGTCATGCTGACTTAAGGAACAGTGTTTTCCAACAGGTGTACCAAGAGCTGAGAGGCGAGAAGCTTCATTTTCGGTTAGTAACAACGTTTACGTCAAGAGAATTTGTTTGTTCTAATCTGGTTTATTTATCTGTTTTTCCCATTTGTTCTACTGATACAGTAAGACTTATCGTGACTCTCAAGGCGAGAAAGAGCTGGTTTGAATTTATCAGAATCTCATTACAACGCTGACACTAACTTTAAAGCGTTTGAAAATAGAAAGCAGGCAAATTTTTGGGAAGGTAATTTAGTGTTAACAACTAAGTTTAAAACGTAAATTAGCTACCGTAAAGAGTTTAAAGGCTGACGTTTCGAGCGTTAGCCCTTCGTCAGATCGATGTCTTCCCAAATTTTTGGGAAGACAGGGACAGTGCTGCATCTCCGAAATGTCTCTGCTTTCCACTACCTAAAGTTGACCAGCACGATTTTCATTTTATTTAAAAACCACTAAATCGTGCTAAAGGAAATAAAAGATGTACCTTTGAAAACAACTGTTACGTAGGCAAGTTATAAAAATCAAGGTTTTGCGCGGCCTCAACCTTTAACCATTTTACTCCTAAGAGTGACTTGCATCTCATTCCTCCTTACAATATCACACCTAAATCAAACAGCACGGTCATAAAAATATAGGAAATAATCCAAAATTAAAGAAGCTCTTGATTGTTAAACAAGTTCTCCTTGTCAACACCTTAGGGAATGTACAGAGAACAGTATTGAGAATATGTATACTGATGTTAGGGTATAAAAAGTTGGCTTCTGGGTTGGAGGAAAGGGACTTCTAAACGCCATTACTTAGCAATTTGAGGGGAATGTATTGTATGCCTTCTTCTTTTAAGATAAAACATCTTTGAGCCAACTGACAAGTTTGACTCAGTTGCAGAGGGTCATTAATGCGGAAAAAAAATGCGAGGAAAAGATAATGCACCATAACTGTTTTTATAAACTTTATGTTGTTGCCATTCATTGCAGATGGAACAAATGGAAGTATGACCAGTGGTGGGAAGTGAAATTCGTCGGTGAAGGAATCATTGATCAAGGTGGAGGGTTCCGCGACTCTTTGGCTGAGCTGTCAGACGAGTTGTGCCCACCTGAAGAACACATAACAGATGTGCTGCCATATTTGATCAGAACTCCTAATAATAAGGTACATAGAGTTAATTTGATACAGAGTTTTGTCAAGTCTTATTAGTTTAAAGCAGGAAAAGGAGCAAGTGTGTCCCCGACACAGGAACAATGATGTTTGCATTACGAGTCGACGCCAATCAGTGAGAGCGAAAAAGTAACAGCATGCTCAAAAGCTTTTTCTTGCCACATTTTGGCGTCGTCTGTGATCTATCAATGAACAGAAACACGGCAACACAGCATCTATTTGTTAGATTTACGGGGGTCTGCGAATATGGCTTTTTTCTGAGAGCCATTTTGAATGTAAGATTGAATTGTCGTGATATGTTTTATATGTCTGTCTTTTCTCAGGAGAAGAGGGGAGATTTTCTCGACTGTTTCATACCCAATCCATCATGTGACTCTTTACACATGTTCCACTGGCTTGGGGTCCTCATGGGAGGTACGTTCCGCAGTGACGAAAGTCTCACTCTGGCGTTCCCGCCTTTTGTATGGAAACTAATCGTCGGTGAACACGTCACGTGGGCCAAGGACTACGTGGCTATTGATGAAGCTGCTGTTCAAATCACCGGTGAGACATGGAGATTTTTAGGTCTCGTTTCTATGGGCTTAAGGAAGGATAGATATGAAGGGGGTGGGTCAGCATTTGGGCCTGTGGATAAAAATTTCGTGACCTTGGTCAATTAAAAGGAGATTGCCTTTCAACTAAAAGCAAAATGATAAAAAAAATTATGAATGAACTTATGGAGAAATATTGGCACAGGCTTTTTTTCCAACGCTAATTGTGTTTTATTTTCTTAACATCGTAGATGAACTTGAAGTTCAGGATGAGGCCTCGTATCTAAGTACGTACGGCAGCGAATGTACCTTCTCCACTGTAGTAAGTGACGGCCGACGTGTAGAATTGCTCCCTGGGGGAGAGGAGAGAGTGGTAAAGCCTGAAGAGAGACAGAAGTATGCAGCTTTAGTGAGGAGAGCGCGGATGACTGAGTTTACAAAACAGGTATAACGAGTTTACGTTGGGATTTTAAGACTCTGTATAATCACACATCTCCAATACGAAGTAGAAAAGCACATCCCACCATCTCCACTCCTATTTGTCTTAGTGCCTGTTTGAATCATGGTAAATATTCTGGGGTAACCTTTAAATACCAATCACAGAGAATGGTACAGTAAAGCCAATGCTATCCCGGGCTGTTTTAGACATTCGGTTAGGAATTGCTCTGTTAAGGTTGTGACATAATGTGATTCTTGTGGCGTTATTGGTTGACAGGTTCAAGCCATCAGGGAAGGTTTAATGTCAGTCATTCCTGAGTCTGTGCTTTCGCTCCTTACGTGGTCTAACTTGGAGAGGGGAGTTTGTGGAGACCGAGAAATTTCCCTTCCACAGCTGAAAACAGCGTGTAAGTATTACTTTTTTAATTTTTTGATTGATCTGAGCGCAGTTTTTCATACCTCAACGGTCTTTGAAAAGTAGGAGATGAGCTAGAAGTATAATATATGGAGTCATCAAAAAAAACCACATTTCTTTGTTTTTGAAAACTGAGTCTAATATGTGTCCATTTAAAAATAGCAATACTGGCCTTGTCAATATGAGTAAAAAAGATAAAATTTCACTCGAACGTTTTACGATGTGCATAAATTATCAAGCATATAGATGATGAAAGCAGATTACTTTTTCGGATTAAGAATGTTACCTCGAAATACAACACCAAATTCTCTTCACAAACTTGCAACGAAATGTTCTGGATCCATAAGGGAGAATTAGGTGCTACATCATCACGATCTCCCAGTGGGAGTTTAATTCAGGGTTAATTCAGCTGTTATCTTCACCAGGTAAATACGGTGATGACTTGAGTGAGTCATCAGAGTCAGTGAAGCACTTGCTTGCAGTTCTTACTCAGTTCACCTCTGAGGAGCGGAGTCGATTCCTTCGTTTCGTGACGGGACGTAAGAGGCCTCCTGCTCCTTTTACTGTGGCTAAAGCGGGTGGGGAAAAAGACAGCCTTCCCCATGCCTCTACCTGTGCCAGCACTCTGTTCCTTCCGGAGTACTCTTCTTCTGCTATCGCCAAGGAAAAGCTAAGGTGAGCAACAAGGGTTTCTAATCGGGCATCGATGGAGTAACGGTTACGTTATTTTATGACACCAGTTTTCTGATGGAGCGTGGCTTCCACACGTTTTAATGTGTTTCCTTGCAAAAGGGTTCCAAAAAATCCCCAACTCTTCTCAAAAAGCTCATGACCTTATTTTCTTTTTTGACTTAAAAGGCTACCAACGTGGTTTTAATAGCTTTATGTGCCTGTGACTCCCTAACAATTTTGGTGATCCGTACTTACATCATTAAATTGCAATGAGGGTATGGAGACTCATCTTTCTGCTAAGTATTAGTAATAAAATCTGTTAATATGGTTTAGAGCCACCTTGATATTTTCATTCTCTAAGGTGGCTTTGAACCATATCCATAGATTTTGCAGAAAGGTCTCTACATGTGCAAGTTTTCAAACTTGGACGATCATTCCATACAACATGGTGGAAACATGGTCCAAGTGGCCCACAGCGTGATAATTATTTGATTTTTAATGTATGTTTTGTAATTCATTCAGCTATGCCATCTCCAATTGTGTGGCCATTGACACTGACACAAGCCCTTGGTGAACCCTCGAATTGCAAATGTGAAGGGGAAAAACATAAATGTCGGGCAGTCTGCCCGAATATGAGAGCCACGTTTAATAGGTGTGAGGAGGTCCGACCGACTGCGTAGCTGTTGATATTTGAACAATGTTCGTTAGAGGAAGAAGGAGCTGTATTCGTAATGAAATTTTGTCAATGTGGTGTTATTTAAGAAGTTAAATTTACATTTCTCGACAAACAGTGCTTCAGGAGAGAGATAGATTTCGTCCCTCTAGCGGTAGTTGCTTGTACCTACTGCATAAGAGTGCGGAGCTGTAACATCTCTGATGAGCTGCCTGGTTGCTAAGCAATATTCAAAATGGCGGCCTCCATAGTTGGAGATGTTTGCATGATTGAAGATTATTTTCTAAACGTTAGGTTGCTCTTTGGAATCTCACAGCACAGTCGGCGACTAAAATTCACACATCCTTTTTAATGGCGGGTAAAAATCGTGTCTTCTGGAGTATACTAGTCTATTGAGAAGGGACAGTTTCTTTCAACATGGTTTTTCCTAGCTATGGTATTTAAGTAATCGACTCTCAAGAAATAGCAAAAAAATTAACAATTGTTTGAGTGAAGTCAGTTCCTCAAACTTTGCTCAATGTCATCCTATCTAATGGGAATCTTTTCATTCATGATAACGCATTGCCGCAGTATTATTCTCGAATAACTACTATTTGATTGGCACAGGAACGATGGGATCCTGTTTATGAATAGCATTATTTTATAGGTTTTTGTTTTTGGCGGTGTATTTTGGGGTAAGGGATTGAAGTGAAACACTTTTGTGAAAAAAGATAAACTCAGACTTTTCTTACAATTCTGTGCAAGAAATGATCAAGATTTCGAGAACTTCCTCAAATTTTTATACTTTATTGGATCTTAAAGGAGTTGCCACGCAATAACGATCCAGGCTAGAAATTCTTTTCACGTTTCCTTGAAATACTAGAGGCGCCTACAGTTCTTGATATTGACCCTATTTAAAAGGGAACTTGACTTAGAATACTTTCGAGAAGGAAGTTTTGATTCCCGAAGGTTTTCGCGCAATTTTTTTCGAGACAATCAAAGACTTGTTAAATATTGAGACATTCATGTTTGGTTAGTGGTGTCTCTGTAGCATTTGTTGCTGGAAATTGTTATATGCACCTAAAAGAAATTCTACATTATTTATGCAATTTTGATCTATAGTCATTAAAATCAGCGTTTAGTACTGCAGGTCACTCAAAACTAGCCACGTAAAATTTAAGTCAAATTAGTAATATTCGAAAGTTATAAGAAAAAAATATGTTTACAAGTACAAGGAATACAATGTTAAAGTGCTTAAATGTATTTTTGGTGCGCATGCAATGGTACTGTCATTCAGGAAGCTTAATAAATACTTGACATATCAGCTTTCTCTTTGTTTATTTGATGCATATTTACAAGCTTCTTGTACCGGGTGGAGGGAGAAGAAATATTTTGTAAGAAGCAATAACAATAAAATAAAAGGAATTCTGTGAGTTTTTCTACCTCAACAACCGTCGTCGTATTGAGCTGTTGGAGGAGTAAATGGCGATCTATCCACAGATCATGTCATCTTTTACACCCCAAAGTCAGGGTCCATTATCTCTCTACATATCCTTTGGTGATGACAAGGAAAGTTCGTTTAGCAATCAAAGCTTCGTAGCCAAAAATTTCTGGAGGACCGGAGCGCGGGCTTGTTTTCTGAACAGCAGTTGATAATCGAACCAATAAGAGAAACGAGGTTTCCAAAGTCACTCGTTTTCTTCTGAACTGTCGCCAAACCTCATTGAAAACCAAGCAATCAATTCTCTTGCCTTTCTTTTTCTCATCTCGTATCTCACTTATTCCTTTGTTTTTCTACTAAATTTTTGTGTTATCATGAAATCCCCAATTAATCTTGTAGATTACCTTTGGGAATTAACGCTTTATTAATTCCGCCTAGCCTCGGACACCAGGTAACAAATGCGCGTGCAAGAAAAATTCGCCCCAAATCTCTGACGTATTCGTCAGTAATTGGGTTCTTTTCTCTCGATACATATTCATGTTTGGGCGAAAAGTAAACGTCAGTCTAAGCGGGAGCCGATCGGGTGAAGACGTGTTACTGTTCAAGGAGAGTTTGTACTAAAAACCGTGCTTGGTGTTGGAATGGGTTGAGGATAGGGACATTTCTCAACGTTGTTTCAAACGAAGGTAAGCTTTGTTGCTGGAAAATAGCTGGTTTTATTTCATTCCCCAAATTTTCTGAACACATGTTCTTTCGGTTCGGTTTAAGCTTTGTCTTTCTGTGTGCTGCTCTCAGTGCAGAAAAGTCATTAATTTTGTTTGTGATTTCGACGGAACGAACGCTAATGCTATGTTTTATGTTGAGAAAAAACATCTCAATTACGAGGTTTCGAAATAACGCAAAAAAGTTCAAAGCCCAGTACAATTAATGTGCAACGGAGCCACGTGGGTTTCATGTTTAGAATGATTGCTTCCGTACAAGCGTTAAAGAGCTATGTCGGTAACATTCCACAGAAACCTTTTAAAAGAATGACTTACATAAACTTCTTGTTACCGGCAATAACTTGATTTTGCGTCTGAAATTCCACTTACATATACTCGCGTTCCAACTCTTAATTGTCATTACAGTAGAGTTAAAAATTAGCCAACCGTCTAAATATTGTTTCGCTCATTTCTATTTACAGGAAATCTGGTGTCAAGAGGACGAAAAAGCAAAGAATTCAAGGATACAAAGTGGCTGGATTAACTAAATCGAGGAGAGACTCTCCAAAGATAAGAATTTTGAAATGATTTAAATAATTTTTGTAGTAATTTGCCGAATGGTACCTAAATTGCAGATTTACACACAGGTTGAGCCTTTGTAATTGGGAAGCCTAAAATTTGACGAATTTGATTGAAAACTTTTTAAAAAATCTCGAGGAACGGGGGCGGATCTAAGAATATCACCTGTTTGTTTGACCTTTTTACTAATTCAGTTCACGGTAACCGCAACAAGTTAATTTGGTATGACTAAATTTGGTTGCTCGAGATTTATCTTGTGTGTAGCCTGCAGCAGTTAGTACCATTTACACCGCACTGACTTAATTGTTATCGTGGATGTTTTAAGGTGGCAATGACTGAAAGACAACTGAAATACCAAAACAGGCATAGATTTTTCTGACATTATTCATAACAGACCAAAAAAAATCGATGTACATCATGATTACAATTATTTCAAAGCTTAGTTGGCTCTTTTGTAAAAGCACATGAGGATTTGCCATAACCTAGTAGCAAATTTCTGATTTTCTAAAACTAAAATTTTAAAAATTGGGCATTCTAGAAAAAAATTTTGTCGATACAAAAGTCAGTGCCACCCGAAAGGATCCACTGATATTCTTTAGTAACTTGCTTGCAAGGGACAAGAGAACACTGGCAGCTAAAAATTTGTTATAAGATTCATTTTATTGGCATCAAGGCAGAGTTATTGACACCGACACTTAATCGCTTCGTTGACGATACCCTCAACCCCGTTCACGTTGGCATAAAAAACAGTGACATACTTATTACCAGAGACGCTATAGACTTGAACAAATCATATTTTACAATTTTACAATTCTGACACATAGCGACGGAACACATTACCAGTCATTCTACAAGCCAACAACATCACGCCAAGCTACGGCCTTCAAAAATCTAACGTGACGCAGACAACTTGTTTGAGACACGCTTGACATTTCCTTTGACAAATACAAATACTGTGTGATCATTTTTTTTTCTTTTACTAACGTTGACCTAATACGACAAAATCGACTCACTTACCTTCTACTGCTACAAGACCGAACCAAGCATCAGAGGCACGTCCTAAAACAGACTTGACAACCAACATCCCTATAAATACGACTATTACCGATACGACTATTACTGACCACTGCTAAACTTCGAATATGAGAGAGACTGACACAACAGGACGTATATTGGATCCGAGACTGACTGACAACAAACGAGCGACGAGAAATGGCTTTGTCATCATGCTCGTTACCGGTTAATCATATCCATATAACGAATCAAACTACACATTCGATTGTTCCTTCTAAATTCAAACGTTTAGACTATGCAAGAGTTGTTCATGAAAAGACTAGTTGTTTGGTGGTGTTCATACGGAAGTCTCGCGTGTCTAAGTTCTCTTGTCATTTGCATGCAAGTTATGTTTACAAAACTTTAATGTCTGGTTCGGAGAATCCTGAGGACTTTCCGTGCAATAGCGTTGGTTTACAGTTATACAGACCACAAAATTGACCAATGTCAACATATCATTGCGCCAAACGAACGTTTGATCTACGAATAAGAGTTGAAATTTACTTAGAAGTTCCAAATCTGCGGATCAATTATTTTTTTTTTAGGACTGAAGGAAACTTCAAAACTAACAGAGATTAATCCTTCAATTCACAAAAAGCTGCGCCATTGTGACAGTAATAACAGCTCAAGTAAACATTTAAATCAAACGAAAGAATGTAGTGGAATCATCCACCGGTGTTCACTTCAGATTGTCTGGCAAGTTTTAAGTAAACAAAAAAGTTTCACGATTCAGTTTGCATTTCAAAATAGCAGCCAACTTAAAAGTCGTAATAATTTTATTTTCGTTTTCAAAAAAGCGCCTTTAATGGTGTTAAGAGAATATCAATTCGTGATGGTGCTTAAAAATCAACGTGAATTTCTTCAGAAAATTTTTAAATACCATTACCTAAAGAGAACCGGTTTCTTTTTTTTATTCATTAGAGAGTCCTCCATCAATCATTGGGTTTAAAAGCGAAGAACGGAATTGTTTTGCTTTTCATTTTGGTCTCGTTCTGTATAACTTGCTTCTGAACGTCACATATCGCGCAAAGTATGTATAACTAAAAGTATTCTTTGAACCAGTCATTGGGTTTTATCGTATTATTTTTAAATAAAGACAAACCTTTTTCAGCCTAAAAATTGATGAAACATTAGGACTAAAAGAAAGTTTCAATTGATATTTAAAGTTTAAATTACCGAATTTCTCGGTTTAAAATAAAATTTCACACAACAAAAAGACCGAAAAAAAAACAAAAAAAAAATACAGCCAACATGGTTATGTTATTTCTGAGGAGAGAAACGTTTTGAGATAATTGTGATTTCTTCAGACTAATTTGGTCACAAAATTTTGATCAGATCATTTCAAATTTTTTACGTGCCAATTGGTAAAACAGTGGATGGCTGAAAAAGGTCTGGCTAGTGGCAACATGGCAAGCTTTAAGTCTTTCATAAGTCAAACATTGCTTTACAAATACTAAAACGTAGCATTTTGTAATCAACTAGGCGATTAAAGCTTGCCATGTTGCTGTTGATAAGAGTAGTAATGTATAGATATCGTCTTGTGCAAATTTTTTGAAGACCAAAATGCCAGAGAATTATTAATCGAAAATTTTTGCTTTATTTACCAAGAACCACTAAAAATTCTATCATAATGTACAAGAAATTAGAACGGAACGCTATTTACCAATTTGATATAGAAATTTGCACAAGGTGATGTTCACATTTCTTTTGGCGGAAAAATTTAAGAGAAGTCATTTTGCGAAAATGTTGTCAGGGGAAACTCTGTGCAAATTGCTTCAAATTTTCCCGCCAAAAGTCTTAGTATATATTTGAACGAATCTTTCTCGATTATTTTATGGAAATTCACTTAACTAATTAAGAAATATTTGAAAGAGAATAACGAATTCAAACTTCAAAGACTGGTATTGTTTATTAGAATAAAATAAAGATTGCTAACAACATTGCAGCGTTTATTGACATTTATTGAAAAAGAGACACGCAACTTGAAAATATACTATACGAAAAATTTTTTTTAAAAAAAAATCGGCGCATGCAGGGCGCCTGTATTTTTTCTAAGTTTTTTGGCGGGAAAATTACGCCAATTTAACCAGATGTTACTTACAGAATAACTAAATAAAAAATTTTGGAAAGGGTTCACCTTGAAAACAATTTCGAGCAGAAAATTGACAAATGCTTGACAGAATTTCTGATATCAAAATGAGCTAAACACTGTTGAAGAAATTCTAACCTCTCGCCGACAATACTTTAAAATAAAATCTGGTCAATTTGCTTTCCATCTTTGCTGTCCTCTTGTTTGTAGTGGTTTTACCGTTTGCGAGCAGATTTTGAAACTTAACCAGGGCGATCTTTGCTTCAATTATTTTGCGAATTAATTTGCCTGAAGAAAAATCTAGTTGCATTCGATTTTTACCTTTGCTGTAAAATTGTCTCTCGCTTGCGTCTAATTCTTGCTTTTGTTCGAGTCTTGACGTGAAAAACTACAGGGATGCATCCTTCGAGCTGCAAGAAAAGAACGGATGAAAAAAATCATTCCTAGCCCCTAAGCTTCGACATGTCGAACAATACGAACTGAACAACCAAAACGGTAAATCTGATCACAACAATATTTGAAAAAAAATGTGCACTCGTTTTTACGTGCAAAAGAATCAATACAAGCAGTTTTCATGTCATATTTCTAAATACATCAGCCGGGACTAGAGTTTAGAATCTCTTGATCAGGAGAAAACCTTACAGTTTGTCTACCACAACAAAATTATAAATTGGGACTTTTTGAAGCTTCTAGTTGGTCTCTGGAAATCAATTTTAGATTTCAGAGAGACCGGAAGAATAGTAATTGAATGAAAATTACTTCTTGATTGATTGTCATAAAAAATCGCTTTTAACTTTTTAATATGATCTCTTTGATTTACTGTACGTCATTCTTACATAACGATGTGAATTATTTGCCCGAAATTTCGGATGACGAGAAGAACAAATTATCGTGCGCATTTGTTATTTGCCTATGACAAGCTCTATTGTTTTAAATTTCTTTCATTCTTTTATTCTCTTTCTGTCTTTTTTTATTTGTCTCTTTGAAAATTCTATTGATTTTTCCAGCTCATAACATCTTGTTTTCCAACTGTGTCAATAATTTACGCACGAAAAACGAATAAATAACAACTCACTTTACACGCTTAATGTGCAGAATATATTTCGGTATTCTTTGTCATATTAAAAATGTTTCCTAACAATAGTGATAAATTGCTTGTTCGAATAAACTAACCAACTTACTGCTTGAAGAAAACTCCTCCTCAAAATCCTTTTAATTCTCCTCTCAGCAGACTTTTTATCTCCAGCTAATCTCCATCATGTCCGTGCCTGTCATTTGACTATAAAGAATTAAAATTCCTTCTTAAATGATGAAGCTGGTCTTTTGAAAAATTAAATACTCATCACTCGTACCAAATACAATCGAACCTGTCTTAAGCACTCAGTTTTCAAAGTTCCAAAATTTTTCTTCACGTCTATCAAGCGGCTGTGTTCACCCGTTATAATTACCAAGTCCCAACGGCCTGTTTGTATTGTCTTTTACTTGTTTTAAACGGTAACTTAAGCATGCTTAGGTAGATCCACTTAAAACAAACGAACAATAATCTCTCAAGTAAAATTTAATCCATGTTTGTCTCCCAAAATCAATGCCAGAAGCATATTCGAGCAAGTTTTTGTACTATCTATTCTGTGAAACTTGTATTAAACCTTTAACTCTCAGAAGTGATCAACATGAAACTTCTCCCCTTGATACCCTTACATTATCCAGCAAACAGGTAATGAGAATATTTAAACTTATCAGATAGAAGATGTTATCTTGATCTTACACCAAATTCTCGTAACTAATTTACCAGGCATTGTTTAGCCGCTAGAGGGGAGAATAAACAATCAGATCTTAGGAGTTAAAGGGTTAAGAGGTCGCCCCGCCATTCCCCGTGTGTGATCGCGGCTGCTACAAATTTCCCCGTAGATTAGTTACAAGAAGTTGGTGTTAGATCAAGAAAACAACATCTACCAGAAAGTTTGAGTACAATTTTGTCAGGTATTCGTAACATAGTCTCGTTGCTCAAGGAATTAGAAAAGGCTAGTAAAAAAAGTTTCAAATTAAATATTTTGTATCCAATCTCTCTTCTCATAAAGATAAATTAGAGAATAGTGATATCAATAAAACAAAAATATATTTCCAAGGTGATGTGCGTCTGTTCAGTAATAGATCACAGATGACGTCAAAATGTGGTAAGAACGAAAAAACGACACACGAAGCGTAGCCGAATGCGTCACTAATGTATCACTCGGCACCACTCAGCACCACTCGGTACCACTCGACAACATGGATTTTTTTATAGTTTTATATGATAAACAATCGTCCGTCCTCTAATAGATCGTGAGTAAGAACTAACCAAATACGTGCGTAATTAAGCTTTCCCTTGTATCCGGTTTTTACCCTTCCATGTCAAATTCAAATAACAAAGAATCACACCTTAAGATAACCATGACAGTTTAACGCATGTTTTGTTTGAATGACTTAGTCAAATTACGATTTGAAGAAATATGTTATCCTTATAAGCTTTAAGTCTGGTCTTTAGCTAGTCCGTCTCCACTTCATGTTCATTACGTGAATACTTGCAAACTGACTGTACAAATTAAGGAAAGCGTCTTTGTTAGATGAATTAGCGGATCGTGGGGGAAAGTAGGTTTATTACACTTTGGTGGCCGGGAGTCCAACCAAATGGTATTTTCCTTTGCAATTAAGAATCCTCATTTCAAAATTCCCCCAAACCGCGACAGAGTTATCCAGCGGTGGATTCGTAGAACAAGTCTTGAGGTTAGCCGTCAAAACAAAGTAAAAATGGTGGGTTTTACGAATTTATTTTTGACTTTCTTCATGTAAACTATCTGGTCTTTCTGCGGTGTAGTTAATCCTTTATCGGCCAAGCTTGTACCTTATAGCTTGACTCTAACCTGGCTCTTTTTGGCGCTTTTATGAACCAAGACAGAAAATAACGAGACCAATATTCAGCTTTGTTATATTGCTGGCACGCCCGTGGGCAATATGAAGCGAATCCTTCGTTCTGATTGGCTTTCTGAACCGGCAAAATGGGCACATCTTGCTAGCTCAGGATTGCCCCCTGTGATCCCGCGCAAGATAAGCATTGTGTGGGGCAGCGTGGAGCGGTCTTACAAAGGTTTTAATTTTTGTACATTGTCAGTGATAGAGACGCAAAGTCTTTTGTCAATAGGGCATTTATGAAGCAATCACAACACATTCGTATTAAATATATATCAATTTAGTTTCAAGTTGCGATGAAAATAAGCCATCACTTGATAAGAAATAATCCTACCCTATCCCCTCACCCTTCAAAAACAATTGACTATCCCACCCCCCCCCTCCCAAAATCGTGGACGAATAATTTCTCCCTACAAAACCTTCGAATGATGAGAAATTATTCGATAATAGTAAAATACACTAATTTTTCATCAAAGCAAGCTTTATAGATATAGCCTGATTAGATACCTTTCAAGCCTCGACTGTATTTTCCAACTTAACAAGTATTTGACCTTCCCAGTTCCACATGTTTGAGGTTATCGCTACAAGACTGTCTTCTTTTAAATCGTAAGTCCACCTCTTCTTGCGAAATTCTTGTACCAAACATTATCTCCTCTTCCAGGGTCAACAACGCTAACTTTGGCGCTGCCTTTGGTGAAGAACAACCATAAAACTATGCTACCTTCTTGGACTTATTCGCCATGCTTGTTAGTTGTCGATAAAATGTGAATAATTCAATACTAATTTTATGTAAAATATTCATATCAATATCAGTTGAGTTTCAGCGGGAATATCGTCACGTTCTTCTTTTGAAATGCAAATCATTGTGAAATGCTTGTACTTTTAACGAACTGCAATGAAATACTTAAGCTCAAAAAAACTCAGAGAATAAGAAAAATTGAGAATACGAAATGTTTAAAATAAGAGAGAAAAAGGAAGCTTGCCTGTTCATATCACGTGTAAAGAGCCATAGTGAACATAGCAGTGCGCACTTCTCACGTGATCGAAAATCAATATCAAGAGAATTGGAGTGAAACTTTTTCATACCAAAACTTTCGATAGGCAGAGACAAGTACTGTGAAGACGGGCCCTCTTTTAGGAAGCTACGTAAGTAACTATACTTTGAAACTTGATTGCATTCTAGACAGGAAAAATAGAAGTACTTTCCTCCTTTTTTAACACTCTTGATGTGGCCGCTTAGCGGTGACGGTTGGTTTGAGACTTTCCACCCAGTTTGTTCCATAACTTCTGGAAGAATTCTATCACAGAACTCAGATTCGTCACATTTTTTTCTCCGAATTCATGTCGTCAAAGCAACCAATGAGGCATTCAATATCGTCATCAGCATCCACCTCTATAACCTAGGTATTTGTGAAAAAGTCCAGGGAAATTCAAACAAACGTATTATCTATCCAGGACTTAGAGTGTGTAGAGCAAGCAAAGATCTTAGGTTTGCAGATATCTTGCGATCTTACGTGGAATAATCACGTATCCGAAGTTGTAAAGAAAGTAAACAAGCGCCTGTATTTTTTGCGTCAGCTTAAGCGTGCACAAGTCAAGTCGGAGGAACTTTTGCTCTTCTATTTGACTTGTATTAGGCCTGTCACTGAATATGCATGCCCTGTTTATCATCATAGCCTCCCGCAATACCTTTCAGTAGATCTTGAGAGATGTCAAAGGCGAGCTTTACGTATTATCTATCCAGATTGTTCGTACAATGAGGCGCTTCTTTTGACTGGTCTAGTTCCCTTACACAACCGCCGCGAGTTCTTATGTGATAAGCTTTTTAATTCCATCCTGTCTAATCCCTCGCACAAGCTCTATAGCTTACTACCTCCCAAGAATGAGTGCGAAGTCAATTTAAGGAGTCAGCACTCTTTTACTACACGGCGCCTCCACACCATTCGTACTCGAAATAGTTTTATCCATCACTATGTCCATAAAGCAATGATGTAATATTGTTTTTCTCTTAATTATATATTTTTGTCTTTTTAATTAGTTCTTCTTAGCCATGTATTTTTTGTAGTATATATTTTATTGTAAATCAAACGTAATTCAGCCTGTGGCTGCAAGGTTCTTGATAATAAACTATCTATCTATCTATCTATCTATCTACAGCCCTCTGGTCTACACGGAATGATGCTCAAAAACATGTTTTAGTAAAAAACGTTAAGGGCACAGGAAGAAAATGGGCTCTGATAAATATCTTTTTTCCCCTTTAGTGATCAAGTTCCTTTAACGTTTTAACTATCAGTTGCTTTGTTTGCCGTTTTTCACATTTTTCACATTTACGCCATAGGAACTCGTTTACAGGCTATCAACCCTGTACCTCTATAAGGAGGCATCTTCACAGGCTACCCACTCCTGGTGAATGATGAAAAGCCCTAGAAAATTAATCCTCTTTTTCACTCAATAAATTAAGACAATACCACAATAAATATTTCTTTATTCAAAATCGACGACATAATTAAATATTTTCTGTGATTCTATATTTACCATTCTTTTAATATAAACATCGTGTCTTTCTAATTGACCACGTAAAAATAAAATTCAACTGGTGAATTGACTCAACATCTTTTAGACTTCAAGATTTCTTTCCTCAAAGTGCCGAGATAAGATTCCAACTGAACTTCAGAGAAACGCATATAAAATCTGCTCCATCTGTATTTCAGCATAGAATATGACGGTATCAGAAATTCGTTATCGTGAAGTACACTTTATGTCGCCTTAAGGCTATCTTAATAAAAGCGATTCTCAACTGTCCCAAAACATCAGCAATGAGTTAAATTAACTTCGCTCGGTGACTGGCTTGAAATAATTGCGATCGTTGATCTACCGATCAGACCAAATAACATCCAGGTCTTTTCCCCTTCGTCTGGCAACGCGCTTCCGTAGGTTTAAAATGACCGCTGGCTGATGTATTCCTGAGTTGAGGCATTCATGTTAGCACGTTCAATTGAAAACCGCTTTTAGTTATATTTCAAAAACACACAAAACAAATCATGCGATTCTAGGGCATGGTATCTTGCATATATCACTGAAAATAGTAACATTGGATAAAAAGCGAAAAATTGGTATCAAATTTGTAGTCAGCTAAGATCTCATCCTTTGAAATGAAGAATGATCCCCAATTTCAAATCTCGCAAAAAGGTAAGATCTTTCTCTACTGTAAAATAGAGCTTGAAATCTTCACGTGACGAACCAACAATGAGTCAACTCGATAAAAACGTTTCATCTGCCAAATTTTGCCAAAGCTTGATGAGTAAAGCCTACTTTAAATTCGGCGGTAAAATTAAGTTTCTTGATCGTAAAAGACTATGTATAACCAATGATTTTCTTCGCAAATGTAATTTCTGTGTGCAAAATTCAAATTTCAAATCAAAATAGAAAATATATTTCTTGAAAACCACAAATTTGGGAACGATCCTTTGAGAACTTGAATGCACAAGTGCTTGCATCTAGCTTAAATTACTACTAATAATTTTTTGATTCTTTGAATCTAAAGCCTGAATTGTCTCTTTTACGCTCTGACAAGCCTGATTTTCTTTGTCCTGGTTGTCGATAAGTTCTCCGCAGGATTTCTCTTTGAGTTCACCCTGGTGAATTATTTCAGAGGAAAACACTTCACGTTTCTGCTTGTTGTGAAAGGGACTCCAGTCGCGAGGAAGAGAAGACGAACCCGAATATTCCGCAACTTTTTCCTTGAACTGAATAGTATAACCGACTTCACGAACGGAACCCGACCAAACAGGCTGGGTTACATCCGAAACCGACCGACGACGCATAGTAGGCTTCTCGGACGCACGAAACACCTTCGACATCGATTTGTGCCGACGGAGCGAGTTAGTTTGATTTTCACTGTCTCCATCGTCTTTTTGAATGTCCTGGTCAGACCGTCCCATGATAGCTTCGAAAATTTGCGTTCTCTGGCGAACGTTTGCATATTCCCAGTCAACAGGCTGCTCCTTCTCCAATTCGAGGTTTTCTTTTTCTACAACCAAGTTCTCCTGGGCTTTGGTGAGAGCCTTGTCAACAGCCGTGTCACTCAGGACTTCCATTTTCTCTTCGCTACCTGCATCCGCCGCACCATCTTCCGTAGTTTCGTCTGAGCAGGAACGAGGGACTATAACAACTTTCGGCGATTGCTCGCTACACTTCGCATCCTCTTCTTTAGAAGATTGCCTTTTGATCTTGTCCTCATCGTGTGCCACACGAATGATTCCTTCTAAATGCTGAGTCTGTTGCCTAACTTTCACAACGCTTGAAGTATCCACGCCCAATTCGTTTGGCTCCTTTTCTTGTAACTGATCTTCGTCACCGTCGTACTCAACCTTCAGATCACTTCCTTGGAAACCTTCTCCTCCACTGGTTTCAACCGTCGCAATCTCGTTGCCCGACAACTCCTGCTCTTGCTCTTCTTTGGGTTCCACCACTGGAATATGGAGTTTTTCCTCAATGCGCTGTTTTTGTCGCTTTACCAAACCAGCCGCAGTTTTGTTGTTCTGTTCATCTTCGTCCCACTGATCACTCGTGTGATCACCAGGCTCCTCGATTTGATACCGCAGCTGATCTTCACTTTCAACTAATTGACTCTCAAGAGCAACGTCACCATCTCTCACTTCTTTCTCGACACCTTTGTCCAACTGTTGATCAAGAGGTTGTATTTTCCCCTCGATCAAAAGCGTATGGCGCTTGACTAAACCTTTCTTAGGAATGTTCTCCGTGTCCTGTTCACTCCTTTTGTCTTCTGTAGCCTCGAACATGTCGGATAATTTTCTTCCTTCAACTGCTGGTTCCACACCGATAGTTGCATCGTGTGCAACTCCCAGATCTGGCTGATCTCGATCTTTGTCCACGTCACCTTCCCATTGCGACACTTCCTTGTCTTTGGTGATTTCACTTTCTCTTCCGGGTTCTTTCACGCCTTCTTGACCGCAGCTCTTTGCTCCAATGGCTGACGCTATCCCTTCTATCCACAGGAGTATGTCGGTTCACCAGGCCCTTAGCGGGTATATCTGTTGTAACCCTCACTCACTCCGTGTATCTTTACCTCTCCCTTTGATTGATCCTTCCGAAATTTGCTGCTTTTACTGGGCTAATCTGATCTGTTGACTCGACGCTCGGACTCAAAGTACTCCCGATGCACGTCCTCTTCCGGTGATGTATCACAAACCTCACTTTTTATCAACTCTTTTCCATTTCTCTGTCGTCTGAGCCTGCACTTTCCTTTGCCTCTTGAGAATCGCGGTTTTCCTTCTCGGACCTCGTGAATCGGGTTGCTGCAGTTTCCCCTCAATCAGAAGATGTGTGCCGTTTCACAAGACCATCTCTGCAACACATTTTCGACATCTTCTACCCCCATCCGTGTCCCTGAACTGATGTGTCAAGCTTACATGTCGTGATTTTCGGAGTCCACTCTTGAAAGCGACAAGTTGCCCTGGGCTCGGTAGATGTTCCTGTAACACTGTAACTTTTACCCAGCAGTTTCTGTTTTTGTCTTTCACTTGTGTTTGACTCTCAAACGATGCCCGTATCACTGATTTCCTCAGATGGTGCATCATCGAAACACACGAGCTGTGTCGGTGCTAGCGTCCCAAAGGTTCGTTTTCGACACTATGTCAGTGCCTCTTTCATTTGTTCCCCCTGATCCTGAACACACACTCTTAGCTCTTGTTCTTTCTTTGAGGCTGGAAATTCTCCCGAGCAGACACGGTCTTTTTCATATCCTCGTAAACCTTCTGAACAAGTTGCCTCTACGTTAACCCCATGGACGGCCGCCTGCACTCCTCACCGATTCTTGAAATTGCAATGAAGACGAATCATTGTTCCGCAACTGAGACTCCTTCCATTTCGTTTCCTTTTCATGATTAACACTTTTTGCTTCCTCACTTCCGCCACGCTGGAGTCAACGCTCGTCTCGTTTAAAACCTCCTCTCGATGTTTCAATTCACAACCCCTCTTTGATGTTTGTCGGGGAACTACACCGTGTTCAGGTTCTTCTCGCTTTGGATAGTCTTGCTCCTCTGCATCTTCTGTGATTTTATCCACTTTCTTCTACTGGCCTTTAAAGTTCAACCAGCGGATTGCTTCTTGCGCCGCAGACGCCGGCATCATTCAAACCAAACGTCAACAGATGGCACAAAATGGGACGCCTTCTTCAAATTTTCTCGAATGGCGTTTCACAAAACCGCTTTCAACTACACCATCTAACATCCCTTGGCAAGCTTCCGTTTGGGGTGTTGTCCCAGAGAACTAAGCTCTCCACTGCATTCCTTATTCTTACTTCTTCTTCAAGTTGAGAATTTCCCTCTTTTTACGCTCGAAGCCTTTTAAATTCTCCGTCGCTGGCGGACTTAGCTGTTCGCGTCAATTCTGAAGAAGTTTTGCAATTTATGGGACCACGCTCTCGTAAGGAGACGATCTACGAAATTTTCCTGTAGATAGACTCGCTCTGTCTGACTCCTGTCCCTTGTGGTCACCATTTGATAAAGAAGGTACTGAACTTTACTCGCTTGTAACGAACTCTTCTGAACAATTTCCGAAACGTTCAAACTTCCTCGTACGCAAAGAATTTGTCCCCGTAGGTTCTTCCTTCCCCGGAATCAACCATCAATTTGAGCCCAAGGCGGTTGATGGACTAGGCGCGGGCACAATATCCACCTTGCTAACCCTCCTGCGTGGCGCGCCTTCGGCGGACGTTTAAAACATTATAAGCATTCCACCATAGTAGCCTCAGAGGCACGCCAGGCTATTTGCTCGAAAGGTAATGCCTCCCTCCCTCTTTTAAGTTTGAAATCGGCTTTCACAATTCCTCTGCAAAAAATTGTTCTGAGTGACCGTACCTTCTTGTTGGACAGCAACATTCGGCTTGTTCCTCCCTTTTTTCCGTTTCTGTACAGCTCCTACAGCACTCTTGGACAGCTCCTCTGCATCGATGAGAATGAATCATGTCTGAAAATTTTGTTGTAGCGATGTTTGCTGAGGGAGAAAAAAATATTGCACATTTAATATTTAATATGTATCTACAGTCGTGATATCAAGTCCATCATATCTGCCACAAAAGACCATGACGACTTATAATAGAAGGCAATACTACCATTCGGAGCCACCTTTCTTTTACAAAGGAGCCAAAAAGGCAGTGCTATCATTCCTATCGTTTGATTAAACACGAAATTTCGCAGAACTAACATAAAAAGAAAGTTATGGGTAGCGGAAAGGACAATTAATACTGAGAGACTGGGCGGTGAAAGAGTACAGGAAAAGGTTAAAATGAAAGTTTGAAAGCCTCTTAAAGCCTCCGCATAGCAAAAATAATTTTCACTACCCTGTCTAACTGCGCAGAGGAGGAGTTACCTCGAATTTAAAAATTCCCTCGTAAGTGGGATAAGCTGCTTCCCAAATCCCGCATTCGGTTGAACAACATATTCTTCGCGCCTGTTGACGTACTATAGTGTCACCTGAAAGACCAACCATATTCTTTTCATAGCCGTAAGCGCTAACCTGAGAAACAAAAATACAGACAGCTGAAATCAATATTACGTCGGACGGTCGGCTGGTCGTGGTCGTGACACTCGGTCTCCTCCCGAAGTAGATTGTCGGTAGCTCGGTCAAACGATGTGGTTGGTTGATTAATGACTCAGTGTCAAGTTAGTGTCCGCTCTACCTGTCTGTCAGTCTGTCTGTCTGCCCGTCTAATCAACCAGTCTGTTTCAGTATGTCCGTCAGCATTCCAATCACAGTCAGTCAGCCCAACCATTCAGTCAGTCAATCAGTCTGTCCGTCATTCATTCAATCACTTAGTCATGCCAATCATTCACTAAGTCATGTCACTCAGTCTGTCAGTTATTCAGTTAGTCATTTAGTCAGTCAGCCAATCAGTCAGTTAGATAGTCAGTCTGTCCGCCAGTCAATCAATCAGTTCTGTCCTGTAAGTCAGTCAGTGGGTCACTCAATCAGCCAATCATTTAGTCAGACAGTTAGTCCGTCCATTCAGGGTCGGTGGGTCAGGTCCGTCCGTCTGGCTGTCACTCGCTCGAACCAGTAAGGTCAGTCTGTCATTCGATAACAGCGTCGACCAATCATTCATAAATAAAGCAGGAAAGTAGAGACCGCCGAAGCCTCGACGGAAAAGAAAAAATAAAGGAATAGTAAACATGCCAAAAGTCTATCTTGTTTTTAAATTGCAAGACATTCCCGCTTGAATACAAAGAGACAAACCTCGGACTTAACTCAGCATTCGATACAACAATCTTTACAAAAAAAATGAGCTTACGGTTGATGCGGTGATCTGCTTATTCCCATTCTACAATGCACAAGTAACTTTCGAACCTGCATTTCTGAAACCAAGCATGAAACGAACGAAAAGAAAGAAAAAAATCAATTACATGTCAGGAGCACATTTTCCGCGTTTTGACTAAAAATGGTGTTTGATGCGCCTCGAAAAAAAAACCAATTTGTCCTTTTTCCACGCCTAGTGCAAACTTCATAATCTTTATATTTTAAACTTAAGGCTACAATCTACCACACTGCTTAATGTATCGCGCCGCTCTCTGATACTAGGTACACGTTTTTCCCACGCTTACGCACACTGTGTTGATGGCAGTACTTGACCAAGAATCCCGTTAACGTTTTTACTTGAAATATGTCTTTTTCCAGTGCGTATGCTCGGCTGCTCTAACTGGACCAAGTTAATTCTCCTTACTATGCTGCCATACAATCCTTATTGTAGCAGTTCGGGGAATTGTAGTAATTGGATGCAACCACTAATCTTTCATTTAATATTTTCCTTTATTCTCATCACTTGTCTGCTTTGTATTGTATTGATACCGTAAGTAGAAATCTAGATGTCTTGGCACCATCATGGGAGCTCTAGGGTTCACATCACCCCGCAGGAGGTCAGTTTGTAAAACAGGGTCCACTGCGAATCATTACGTACTTGGTCCATCTGTATGAACTTGTAAGTGTAATTCCCAAATGCTGAAGTTAATTCGGTGTTGTCCCGTCCAAATCGTAAACTCTGAAATGATGAGAAAAAGAGAGAAAAATCAATAACAAAAAAAAGTAACGGAGAGGAGTCCCTCAACTTCACTTCTTATTTAATTTCACTGCTGCAGCAAATTCATTACAAAATGTACGCGGTTTCCTCAATATAAACCTGGTAAGGTGAGGAACAATTTTTGTTCATCTCATCTATTCATTTATTTATCAAGGTTTTCAATAATTTTTTTCCATGGTCGCAGTGTCAAGTTTTTCAGTAGATTGTTTATCGTTTTTCCTCTTTGACATTCCTGTAATTGATGAGAATAACTAATCGTTCTCACAGAGTTGCAGAGACAACATTTACATCATACTGATTAAGAGTGCATTCAGCAAATGGACAGACTTACCACTGGTGACACACACCTGATGTTAATGATAATGGAATGTCCCACGGAAAAAAGTTAATCAATCTCTCCTTGTGATGTTCAAGACTATTTGGCGCTCTAGGTTCTCAATTTCTGCATAACTCCGAAAAGCGCACCTCACATCTATTTTCAACGAGTTATCTCATTACCAACAAAACCATCGTACCCCACAACGAGTGCATGGTTCCGTTCCGCGTTTGTCATTTCTCACACTAACACCCACGGGTCACCTCTATGAAAATTTGTAGTGTTTTTTTATCAATTCATTGTAATTTTTGCCTTGGAACTTCATCAACAATTATATTGCACTGTGGCTTTATTTGCAGGGTAAAATGCTGCGTCATGAACCTTTGTACTCCAAAGATTGAGAGGCTGGCTAAATTTCTCCTCCTAATTAGAATGCACAAGTCAAAATAAACAGATGAAATATAAAAAGAGAATATACAGCTCTGTTTCCATAACATTCATAAAAGCCTCAGAAATAGGCAAAGAACATGTTGTGATTATCAGTTGGGAGAGGTGCAAGGGAGCTGGAAAGAGGAATCCTAGCCCCCCTCGGCCTCCCCCCTTTTTTTTCCCCTCCCCCCCCCAAAAAAAAAAAAAACCCCCAAAACACAAACAAAACAAATCTTAAGAAAACGGCTCAATCCTCCCTTTGTTCGGAAAAAGAAAGTATCACTAGGGTGGTATAAACATTTCACAGGCTGCATCTCCAGTCTCATGATCCTTTTCATAAATGTTTCAAACCAGGATTGACAATTGGCAAACATAACCTCCTTGTGCCTTGTCTGTCCAAGTCGTTGGTAGATTTATTGGGCCGTAACTAAAGATTGCAAAGAGGTTTTGCATGTGCCAACAAGATCCAGATAAGCAAATGCTGATTTTGGAAGGCAATTCAAGAAACGACATGCCCTCGGTTTGGGGTAAGAAAATCAGACCTTTGCCTTGCATTTCAAAATGATACACCCCCTTCAAATTACTTACCCATTTTCTTTAAGTTTCTTCCAAGTTTGAAGCATTCCACTCCAGAGCCCTACACAAAAAGAAAGGTGTTATGGTGACAGATATCTTCACTTTCATCAATCACCAAAGAAATAAGGATCTGATATTTACTTACCAGGTAAACATGCTCAAATATTTTGGCTGCAGGAGTCCATTTGTCCTAAAATGGTTATCATTTCTTCATCAATAAAAGATCTGTATTCCTTGAGTTCCATTTGTGTTTCCTCTTCAAGTATATTCCTTATCTTTAAAGATTGAGACACAAATGAAGAAATACATCATCAACAAGAACCTTGACATACATAAATATCATAAACTGAAATAATAACTCAACAGCAATGACAAATGGGCCATGTTGTTCAAAATGTGGGTACTTCTCAACCCTTTAAGTCCCAGAAGTTAATTAACATGGAACTTCTTTTTATAATATCCATAAATAATCCAGTAAACAGATAATGAGAAAACTCTACCTTAAATATCACACAGAAGTTGTACTTTGATCTAACATCAATTTCATAACGTCAAATGTAATTTCTATGAAAATGTGTTGCTTCTTGAGTGGAAAATTACTAATCAGATATTTTTAGTCATATAGATTGTCATATCACAAAAATTGTGAACTACAGTACAAGCCAATCAACTTTCATCAAAATTATAATTATAGTCATGAAAATAAATTATTTAACCATTTAATTCCAAGACCTGATTGCTAATGATGGTTAATTCACCCTTTTAGCTGCTACATGTACACTTTCCTTGTGATTTAGTTATGAGAATTTGGTGAAAGGCCAAGACAACAACTTCTACCTGATTAGTTAAACATTCTCATTACCTATTTGCTGGATAATGTATGGATATTACTAATGGTGAGAAGTTACTTTTTAATCACTGCCTGGAAGCTGAAGAGTTGACCCCAAAAGGCCTCAAATTGAGACTGGCAACTTTTTTAACTTTCAAGTACAAAAGACAGTGTTTACTGAAAGAGTGTACTTGATCAAGACAGGGTACTTTGTCACAGGAAAAAACAAGTTGCTTCATAAGTTTTAATCAAATAGTTGCACAATTGGTACTCAAAGATAAGTGTACTTTTCTTAACCACACAGCACTTCATATGAGCACTTGTCACTACACATACTTTGTCAAAAGTGACCTCTCATTCTCTCATCTATAAAATAAGCAGAAGGGAAGGGAGGCACTTGAAGAAAATTTTGGCAGATAGAGCAACATTTTTATTTCAGGAATCAAAGTTGTTGGTTCCCTCTGTACCTTCTACAAGTGATTTCCTCAAGGTCCACTCTTGTCATAACCTTTAATGATAAAAAGAATAATAGTGAGATAACTGAAGACCAGTATTTTCACCCTTTAACTCCAAGATCTCATTCGTAATCCTCCTTACTGTCTGCCAGCAGTTCTTGTAATGTTTGTTTGGAGAATTTGGTATTGGATCAACTTATATTCCCTTAATTTATATTTTCTTTATTCTCATCACTTGTCTGCTTGATATTGTATTAATATTATGAGGAGAAATTCTGTCTTGGTTCCTTGTGGGAGTTAAAGAGTTAACAGAAACAGGCAAATTTTATAAAAAACAGAACACATATTAAATATGTTGTGTGTGACAGTACCAACCTCCTTCAGCTTGTGGCGAATAAGTTTCATACAAGTTCCTTTTCTGTGCTGCAATTTTAATACAAAATTATTAGACTATTCAAAATGTGCCTTTATGACACCACAACATGTCACAAATATATTGAACTACTGTACATACGTTGTGCCAATTGGTGAATCTGGACGTTTTGGATTCAAGTTCATCCATTTGCTGCCTATAACACAAGATTAGAATAAGTATGTACGGTATAAATCAACTTCCTTTTTTTTTTTCTTTTTCAGAAAATATACTGCTTTTAAGTTGTTTTTCTCTTGATATGGAATGGGATTTTAGGGTGTAGAGTGAGTAAGATAAAATAATTATGGAAAGTGTGTCATGCTGGAGAAGAAAACAAACATTTTTGCAGTCTAGACTCAAATAAGAATCATACTTTTGCTTTCCCTTTACCCTGACAGGATGCTACAAAAACAAATTAATTGCAAAAGGAAGTTGGAAAACAATAAAGAGAGACTTTTGAGTCAGCATTGTAGAGCCTAAAACAATGTCACAACAGCCTAAGAGAAGAGCAAAATGTCTCCCAGGCCAATTACAGATATAAATTAAAATGCATTTTAAACTGCCTCCAGTAACACTGCCTAGCTCAGTAACAAATGGCTATTTAGGTGGTCCCCCTAACATCAGTATGCATATACTCCTTGAAGTTCTCTATACATTCCCTGGGTAAATGACAAGGAGAATTTGTATACCAACCAGGAGCAATCATTTTTTTTTTTCTCATGACCTTAATGTTTAACTCAATAGTGACAATTTAAGGAGAAATTAATTGCCTGTCACTCTCATAGGTGAAAGAATTAGGCTTGTCACTAAAAGAAAAAGGATCTTTACCAGACTGGACTATCACATAGACATCATGTTTGACTTGGAAGAAGAAGCTAGGATCAATGTCAGTATCTGAGCAACTGGCACCTACCTACCCCTTCCCTTACCCAACAGTAACCCTAACTTGTTATCAAGAGACTGTTGCAGGGCTAGGGGAGGGGTAGATGGGCAGTTGCTGAGATGCTGACATTGATCCAAAAGCTAAACTCAGTCTAACTTCAAACTTACCATTCATTAATACACACTCTGTCTGATGATATCTTTCTGTAGTAATAATCAACCCAGGCACTGAGATGCACAGTTAGTGTAATAGTAATTGTGCTTCCTAGCATTGTCACTGCACTTGTGGATCCACTGCAGGGCTGTCCTGGAAAATTACAGAAAATAACATTTACTGAATACTGGTCTAAAACATAGGTAAAAGCTCATGAAGAAGAAGAGCTGGAGTATAATGAGTTGATCAATGAAAAGCTTCATCATTTCCCCACACAACCCCCTGGCATTTGAACTTTTGAAGATTGGTTTATTCAAATTCCCACCCCGTCAGGCAAGAATTGTGTTCAAATGCTGCACCCAGCTTTTTTTGTAAAAGGCAAAATCAGCGATGGTGACTTTTCTACACATTGACCAAACTTTAAACCTAGACCTTCTGGACTATTTCTTTCTGAGCCATTTGCTTGCAAAACTGAATTAATCACCTTCACACCTCCATAATTACATATATAACAATTGTATTCTGCAACAAAGACTTGACACTTCCAGTTCAATTCCCCACCCCAGCCAGGCAAGGTTCAAATTACCCACCCCCTAGGTGCGGATGATGGTCCAACTGCCATGGTTTGCCCATAAGCTGGGGGGGGGAAGGTGAATCTTTGACTTAATCCACCTATAACTACACTGTAGTTATAAGTTGCTTTCAGAAGAGAAATGTGTTCTACACTATTATATGATAAGCTAAATTATACATGCATTTTGATGGTTCTTACTTATGATCTGTTGAAGAACAGACATATAGATGACATTACCATTACCAACATGACAAATTTACCAACTTACCACATGGTTTGCACAGAAATGGGCTTGAAAATGAATGTCTTCTCTGCTGATGTCATTTTAAACCCACTAACAAATTGAAACCAAAAGTATGTCAATTTAGTCTTAAAATTACATGTACATGGCTATTAATATTTTAAAACATGTACACTGTTTATACCAAATGTTCTCCTACAGCAGATGTAAGGGCAAAACACAGCCATACTACCCCTTACAAAGAGTTTCTTTTATAAGAGCATGAAACTTGTACTCTTAGGTTTCTAAGTCAAAAGACAACATGTGAGGGCATGGGCATGCAAGTGTACTCTTTTAGCAGTTAACCAGGTCAAGCCTACCCTTAAATCTTTGCAGTTATTGAAAATTTGAATATATTGGAAGCAATAGACTGAAATAAACACAATGATGGCAAACCCGAAGTAAATCAAGCCTGCTTTGATAAAATTTTGACTTAAAAGAAAGTGCCCATCATATGTGCAACAATAGTTAATATTCCTTTTGATACCAGAAGAGATATATGTGGTGTAATAAAGTAATAAATAATTTTGGAAACATTTAGCCCTATGGAATGATAAGGACTTCGATTATTTTATAGTTTGACTGCCATGTAGAGAAAGAAAAAAGAATGGGCAACAGTAATTGCTGCTTGAATGCTTCTTCCACTTACCCATCACCATCTAACTTTATGACTGTATCTCTGTAGAGAGGAACAACCAAACCAATGGTGGCACTATGAAAAACAAATTAGATACTTTACGTAACCATTTAACTCCTAGAAGTGATTAAAATGTAACTTCTCCTTACAATATCCATACATAATTAAGCAAACAGGTAAAGAGAATACTCAAACTTAGACAAGTAGGAGTTGTTATCTTGATCTCCATGTATCATCAAATTCTTGTAACTGATTTACAAAGGAATGAGTAGAAGCTGGAGGGGAGAATTTACAACCACATCTTCACAGTTAAAGGGTTATTACCATAGTGAATTTAGTACACTTTCAATCAGAGCAGGGATATGTGAACTGCTGCAATTAATCAAAAGGGCAGTAACATGTATTTTCATAAAAGCTTTAAAAAGGTTTTTCATGTCCCAGCTGGACATAAATGCAAATTTTTCTTGTAATGCAGCATTTCCTCTTAAGCAATAACATAGCAGGTGTACCATTTAGACAAATCAGATCCTTTGACACTTTCAGTAAGTAATGCCTTTATATGGGCCCAAGTGGCCCATGGGGCTGGTGCTTAACTCCAGTTTTCTTAGCATGAAGCAGCTAGGAGTATTGCTACTCCCCCCTGGATGGATGCTCGTCCATGCAGGGTTACCCCCAGCACATTTGCTGGTACCCATTTGTACACCTGGGTGAGAGTAAAGTGTCTTGCCAAAGAACACAACACAATGACCCTGGCCAGGGCTTGAACCCGGACCACCCGATCCGAGTCTAGCGCACTAATTGTGAGGCCCACCGTGCCTCTTACAGCATAGTAAGTACTCAACTATTTCTACTAAGGAGGGGAGAGGAGGCAGTGCTTTTCTCTGACTTTCTTTCAATTCTACCTTATCCAAAATCAGAGAACCTCATGGCTCCAACTGACTGATACAAAACCAAGTCAAACCAGAAGCCAACCTCTAAATGTACCTCTGCCTTCTTCCGTGAAGTCTTTCAAGTGGAACGAAGAGTTCAATTTCCCACGATTTTATTTTTATGCTAAATGATGCATGTCACAAGGAATAAGTTGAGGGCATGAACAAAAACGGCACTTTTGGCTGCATGCAATTTGAGTTATGAATGTATGTGAGGAGTCTGGAGAGCATGAGAAAAGTGTTAGAGGTACTTGAGGCACAGCTAAGAGCAACTCTAGCTTTTTCAGTGCTGTCCAAACTTCCCATGTAAGTAGAAATAAGAGAGATAGTAAGTTTTGAGCTTGGTAAAAAAATAGAGAAAGATGTTTTTGTCTGTCATGATTGTGGGACATAGAAAAAAATCTGAGTCCCCATGAGGAATCTATCTACAAAAAAACCTGCTATTGACATTGCTGATGCTAGCAGTATGCAGGACATATGTCACATGAACTTCATAATAGCCCTTGCTCACTGTGGAGTCTCTGAGGCTCAGTGGTAGAGCATCGGAGCACGGAATGTAAAGATCTGAGGTTTGATTCTTCATGAGGACTCTGAATCTTTTCTTTGTCCCACACTTGTGACCAGACGAAAACATCTTTATCTATTCCCAAGTAAGATTTGAAACCTCAAAGCATTCATGCACATCGAGATAAACAGCATACTGGCTCATTAACAATTAGGCAGGACCTAAGTGCATCGTGTTTTACTTATATTTACTTGTCAGTCCAATCCACTCCCACGATAATACTCTGCTCTTCTTCATCTGGACCAAATGCCGACACAATTGTTAAATAGCGAATTCTGTTTGGATACTGGCACTCCAGTTTGATAACCTGGTCACAGAAATAAAAACAAAAATATCGAACAACTTAACTTTACTGTAACTGAGAATATAAAGAAAGATCTTCTTGTCATTAGCGAAGCATAATTTATAATTTTCCATCTAAGCATGATTACTCAAGTTACATTTGTACCAGTATTGTATTTTGTAAAAATAATTTTACTTTTTTGTGAGATCTCAACAGTGATTATTATTTAATTGTGCTGGATATATTCCTAGCTAGTTCCTTCATTCTTGTGATTTGAGAGAGAAAATTTCCTTAAACCCTAACATCATTATGCATATTCTCCATACTGTTCTCTGTACATTTCCAATGTTCTAACAAGGAGAATTTGTATAACCATCAAGAGCTTCATTAGAAGCTGATCATTTTCTTTATTCTTGTAACTTAACCCTTTAACTCCCAAGATCTGCTTGTTAATTCTCTCCTCTTGCTGCTACACAATTCCTTGTGAATTAGCCACGAGAATTCGGTGTAAGATCAAGATAAAAACTTCTTCCTGATAAGTTTTAGTATTCTCATTGACTGTTTTCTAGAAAAGGAATGGCTATTATAGGGAAAGTACATGTTAGTCACTTCTGGTAGTTAAAGGGCTTAAGATTTTACTAAGGGTTAAAATCGTAAGAAGAAATTAGAGGTGCTCAAAAGTTAAAAAGTGTACGAGCAAGTCAATCAAAATTTTAGTCTTACAAGTCTAAGCACATCTTCATCCCGCAGTAAGTTCACCATGGCTTGCAGATGCAATTGCATCTCTCCTACAGTGGAAATACATTTTAATTTGATCAGTGCTGCCCTGGTTGTGATTTAAATAAATGAATTATTAACAAAACATCAAAATATACATTGAAATATGGAAACATTGCTGTCTAATAAAAAAATGCTCATAAATTTCTGATTGGTTTTTGAATCAATCTTTCAAACAATGCACTGATATTTTAGTAAAATAAACATCATTTTGCATTGACCAGATTGTTTGCCATTCATTTCTAACAAATTTAGATCTGAGAATTTGGTGTTAAATCACACAACATTCTCTACGAATAATTCCTTTCCCTTCTCATCACTTTTCTGCTTGAAACGTATTGATTTTAAAAGGGAAAGTTACTTTTGGTTGTTCCTAGGGGACACATGATTTATTTTTCAGAATTTCAGTTCAAGACAAAACTCACCTCCGTGCTTTGTGGCCCGGCGAGCAAAGTCTCCATCAGGAAGGGCATATGCTGCTCCTTTAGATGCAAAGAATCCTTCAAAGCTTGACCTGAAAAAAATTTTTAAGGTGAATGACTTTATAAGCTAATTAACAAAGTCACTTGAAAAGGCTCAGCCTTGAAAAACCTTGGCTTCATGAGGGCTCTCCAAACTCTCCATATCTCAATGAATGCACAGGTAATTCACAAACATATTGTTTTATGACATTTTCAACCCCATATTATTTTACTTTCAACCAAAATTTCCTCTGCGATGCTTCAATGCAAACAAATGACAATGACCAGCAGGACTAACCAAAACCTATTTTACATTATAGACACACATCATTAGCCTCAAAAGAAAATTGGTAGCATGCCCATGTAAGTGAATTTGAATACACAAATGTACTAATGACCTATTGTAAGACTAACTTTTCATATTTCCAACTGTTAAGCTGTGTCTCATGTAAAGTAAAGCAAAATAAATTACATGCTAATCTGTTGGGTATTAATAACTTCTGACCATGAGAGCGAAGTATTATGAATGCTTCATGGCATAAGGATTATGAATGCTACAGTAGCCACAATATCTGTTATTCATAACAGAAGATAATTACATGCATCAGCCCTCAGCTGTGGATCCAAAGTCAACACAATAGTCTGAAATAATGCTACAGAAACATCATGAAAACTCAACAGGTGCCTCGGTCAATGTTGGAGCCATGCAGGCAACAAGGTGTTTCGTAGAAAGCCTAGCACACTTCTGCTTTACAGAAAACATATCAACAGTTGAAAAGTAGCAAACTATTGAAAGATATCTGAACTAAACGATTACAGAAAATGATCAAATGAATAGAAACCCTCTAATAGGAAAATGCATCTAAATAAGTATTACCAACTGAGAACAGGGAAATAAATTACTTGTAATTAAAAGCGTTTAGTACAGGCTTTGGCACCTATCATAATAGAGAGGATTAAAATAAAAAAAAAGGTGTTAATGTGTAGACTGATTTGATTCTGACATACAGTACAAACAGTTTCTTTTTTATGCCCAACACAAATTATAGTTTTAACTGCTCACAAAATACAATTTTGACATAGAGGTGATTAATAAAATATTGGTTCTTTCACTGTGAAAGCCTGTTGGAGAGTGGTATGGAAGTTTCTCAAATTAACACAGGGTCCCATACTGTTCTAAGAAAAACAATGTAAATAAGGCCACATTTTGTAACCAGTTTTTGACCTAAGGAACTAATTTTTACCCAATATCAAGTAGCTGAAAAGTTGTCCACGAAAACCTAAAACCAAAGGCTTAAGTGCTTCCTCGAAATGACAACAATTTCCCTTGTGGTTTACAAGTCAATTACATCCCAAGAAGCTAAGAAACATGTCTGAAATAATTGCAGAGTTTAGAACTATGCATAATTACAGTGATTGCTCAAGGAAAAAATATTTAATTTTACCAACTGTTGCACTCAACAAATTCGAACATTTTTATGGGTATCGCACAACCTAACATGACCAACTTGGAAAAATTTTGGGGGTATCAACATGCTTTTAGGTACAAGAAATATCAAAGTTGTTAAAATCTAGACACCGGTACCTAAATGACAACTTACATTCGCTATTTTTGGCAAGTGCAACTATTTTGGCTCCGTACCAAGACACTAAGAACTTTATCTGACCATAGATCTCTCAACACCTTTGCGGTCCGTTAATGCAAGAACATCTGCGAATTCTTACAATATTTTCATTGACTTTCCAACGCTCAAACAAATTTGAAGCAGTGACTTTATCAGCGTAAACAAACAGAGGTTCAAACTGCTTCTCTACCACGATAAATAAGGTTCGAAAGGCAAATCTGAGAGAATTATTGATCAAACTTATTTCAAATGTCAAATTCGCAGTCAATCATCATGCGGCATTTAACAGAAGCAAGATCGCGAGCGAAATTAAGTTCGAAACCTTTTAACTTATCTCTCAATTTTATTGCACCCAGTTGCCTGGCTTTAAGTAAGTTAATTATCACGCTTTCATAGCCTCGAGGTGGAAAATGAAGTTATTTCCTTGTAACGGGCTGCCCTATGAGATACATGCAGCCTCTAACACCTTGACCGATAATTGAAAAGATGTGCCGTTGACTGTTTTAACGGCAAACATTGATTCACATTAAAACCAAGGCAAAACTTACGCTCTAGACCTATTCAGTGAGCTATCCTCTTGATCTTCGTCAACATCCTAAGAGTGTATCAATCAAATAAAAACATCGACACGACGATCAAACATCATCGTAAAAGTTGAGAAAACACTAAAGGCGCACGTCCACTAAATGTTACCGATTCTTCCGTGGCCAAACTCGTGCTGTCTGAAGTTGACGGAGACCTTAACACAGTCACCAAGGACATTATGCATCAAGAATACCACATCGAAAACTATAACATCAGCAACCTCTAACATCAATGATTAAATTTGCGACGAGATTTCGCACGTCAGGTCATTCCCGTTAAGGCGAAATAAAAGAAAATAAAACTTGTGGTTGCGCTTGCGCATCAGTAATGTTGACAAGCATCTCGCAAGGCATTCGCGTTGCAAGCGCAATATTCAACGTATTTTAGAGTAATTCATTCTCCCTTACCAGCGATTCAAATCATAAAAGGTCTCCGACGAAAAATCTAGGACTCGCATGATACGTTCCTCTCTACTTGCGCATTTGAATCGCCGGCGACAAAGTGACGACTGTGTACCGGCGAAGGATATAGTTGACTAACTTCATCACCGGAAGTCGTCTGCGTGACTTGGTATTGTCGGATTACATAATGCACGAGGGTGTTAGATTTCAGGTAGTAAAGAGCACTTAAACTGAATATGAAATCTGTAAAAACGGTCCAGATCTTATCTCATATCTGTTTTCCCAGGTTCAGCATTCTATATTGATCTAAGATCGTCATATTTTTCTAAGCTATCAACATCTCTGGTACGTCACGAAATTTTGGACGTGACACATACCGGAAATGGTGCTTCAGATGACAGGAAGACTCCAGTTCACTCTACAAATGATGGAACAAGCACGGCAGGAGAGTGCTGGTTATTTGAAGACAATCTACAATATTTGCTCCTCCGTGATTATCTTATTCTCTTAAAGCATGTTAACTAAAAATCCAAGCAGGGTACGAAACTGCTGGTTATTTTGAACACAACAATCACTATTGCTCCTTCAAATGCCTTTTTTATCGGTACGTCAGATCAAACTCCAATTTTTGCATGATTTTTGATTTTCTAAAAAGATCTCGGACGCTGCTATTCCTCTAAACGACTTCCTTCCAGAAACTTGTCGTTCTTTAGTTATCCTATAAATACGGGCGGTAGAGCAACCATCTTAATTTGATGAAAAACCGACAGTAACGGTATTCGCTTTGTTAAAATACCGGTAACATGAAATTGTTTAGATTCCCTCAATCTAAGCCCACCTCTTCCGCTTCAACGCTCAATATACGAAAAGAAACACCATTTACGGTTATGCATTTGTTTACCAGAGTCGTTGTGTCCTGCCGCTCTCCGCCAAGGTCATGTAAAGCGTGGTCAAAATGAAAAATCTCCTATCTATGAGATTAATCTTGAAATGTCTTTGTTGCTGTTGAGTGAGACGGTGTCTGAGTGTATTTATTCATGATGATACTAGCGTTTGTCTGTGTACCTGTAACAGTGTCGATATGACGTTTTTTATTGTCTTTGTTTCAAAGAAGTGAAAACAACCACGATTGGAAATAGAGCAGTGATGACAGTATTCAAAACCAAAGTCCATGTCCTAATAATAATAGTACCATGGTTTAACGATGCCCACTTTCGTACTTTTTTAGTAAAGGGAAATTTAGTTAACCATAAAATCGCCTTGACCACCGACAGAAGAACCAATGTTTGCCCAATGATGTTTTCTTTACACAAAGCATCCGAAGTAAGTCAAAACAGCTTTACTAATTTGTTGCGTGAAAAATTTTATCGCAGTGTTACTATTCCACTGTTCGTTGATGCATGGTAGCTTGGCCTTAGACCAGCGACCGGAAAACTAATATTTAAATCAGGAAGCAATTCTTTTGTCAGTAATGTAAACTGTAAATGAAAATCGCAAAAACATTTTAAGGTGACAAATGTAAACAATAAGTGTGTAGCTATGGTTGTCTTGACGTCTTCGGTGGCCTCGCTCCTCGAGCAACCGGAAAATATTATAATACAGAGCAAAATCACTTTGATTCAATGGCTAATATCAAAGCAAACATAAATAAATTAACCGAAGAAATTGCTGACCGGTCGGCTGAATATTCCTCGATTATTTGCTAAGCGTAATTTTACAAATCTAGTCGATTTCCGCCAAGGGGAGTCACTCGAGACGCGCGTGACTAGAAGCGTGAAGAACTTGATCGAAGCTTCGATCTTACGGTATGGTGAGATCAAACACACAATCGGTTTTATTTTCATGCGTGCTTTGCATGTGAACAATGGGAAAAAAACCTGTTATTGTCGTGTGATAACACACTTAATGACCTTAACGATGCTCAATTGAACAGTTTTGACCCTTCATTAAGCGAATTGCAAGCGATCTTAGACCTGAACCAAAATATCGCCACCAGAACCTGGACGAAAAATAAAAATCGCTAACATTCTAATGATCCTACCTTTCGATTCTAAATCCATACCAGATATAAACAAACTGAAACAAGTCAGATGAACTTGCAATCCATGCATCGGGAAAGGTTTCCTAGCAAATCAGCACTGAGGAAATGCGCTACTTTTCTCGATTTTAAAAAGAGTGGGCCTCTCTATTTCGCAAAACAGTAAATCCTTAGTGAAAAGAAAATAATTTCGCGAGGGCTTTTCGAGCCATAATCAATTTCCATCTCTGGTTAATAGAATCCAGAAGCACTCATTGTCCCTGTGGAGCACGATCGATGAAATCGACTTCTACCGAATGATCGAACCCTTAATCGCGTGTTTACGCGTAGGCTTGTGTTGGCAGCTATTGCGTGTTCCCGAAGAATCGTTCAAATTGTATTCTACAATGTTTTCGTACTACAGAGAATTTAGAAGATTTCGGCCAAACAGCGTTCTTTTTGTCGACAGACTAACCCCCCCGCCTTGCCAAATGTACTCGATTTACAAACACCTACATTACAGAGACGCCTACCTTTTGGTGAAGAGTCGAAAATTCTTAGCTTTCCTTGCGGCCCGGCGAAACACTTGGAGAACACCTCGATTACCAGAAGACATATTCTGCTGTCTTTCGTTTACTACGTCACATTGTGCGTACGCCTCTGTAAAGCACTCGTTTATTCGCTTTGAATAATATTTTTAAATTCAAGTCCCATAGGGCTCAGCAGATCTAGGTGAGAATGACTTTCATAAATTATGCCAGCGCCTCAAGCAACATACTGCTTGAAATGTCTAAATATCTGTCTTTGGAAATCTGTGCAAAAATATTAAAAAATTACATGAAAAACAATAACAGAGAGCTAAGTCACGATTCACTGATACAAGGCTTTAGTAATCAAATTATCGTATAGGAAGTCATGATTTGTCACTCTTACGTCGACAGCACTGTCAATATTTTTGCAACAGGTAAAATTTATGCGCATATAGATTAACAAATAGTCTGTCGATCAATCAATCTCACTCGATTGATGAATACTGTTTTACTCCGGTTTTTAGTATCTCTGACGAGGGAAGAGGTCGAGAAAAGGTTTCATTCGACAACGAAATTATCTCTGAGGTATTTCTGTCAGGTAAAAAACAATTGATTCCGTTATTTCCACAAGTTTATGTCACATTTCCGCATGGACCAGTGTCGGAAAATCGGATTAATTTCGTTCAAATAGCTGTCACAGAAATACAACGGAAACTCTCTACTAAGGTATTAAGGGATTAGCAATTCGAATGACACTCGTCTCTTAAGAAAAGAAACACAAAAAAGGTCAGTATCTCTGCTTATTTCGCCAAACATTCCGCCACAATACACGAGCTAAGATAAAAATATTGTGTGACTTAGGTGAAGTCTGCCTGCGAAAACGATTTACACAGCTGCCAAGATTTTTTCGTTTTTTTGCCGTACGAAGTGACTCGAAATATTACTACTCTCCCTGGATGGGACGCATGTCTATCGCAGCCCCCCCTCCCCTTCCTCCCTCCAGCATTAATCAGGCTTCCTTGAATTCTGGTACCAATTTACACTCCTGGGTGAAGAGAGCGGATCACAGTAACCCAAAGAGTCAAAATCGTCACTTTTGAACCGCAGTACTACAGCACGCCACGCTTCGGTCATAAGACCACCGCTACCCTCACAAACAACTGTCATAAGGCGTGCAGCAAATTAAGAAAAAAATCGTAATCATTTCCCTAGCTTCGAGGTCACCTCAGTTAGGAGCGTACAGTTGGTGGATTTAGCACTTATGGTGCGAGAAAACGAGGCGTCACCATTTTCCGAGGAGTAAGATGTTTCTCACGCTCCATAATATTAGCGCAAACAACAAACTCCTCAGCGGCTAATGATACAGTTTACGACTCACGCTTTAAGTACCCAATCATTTGAGTTTTAACTGACCTGACCATCATTCCCATGTTACACTCCTAACCCATGACAAATAATCCCTCTGTCAATACCCTTTTCAAAATTCTGTTGGACGGCGTTTCTCGGGGACTAAACTTTTAGTACGTAAGGAAATGGGATTGAGAAAAATGTTCATGCTTGTCTCTTACTGGAATTAAATATGATCATGACAAAAGCCGGTTCAAATTTTCAATTAGCAAGTCAATAACAGGTGGATTTTCAAGGGCGTGTTGGTGTTTCTCTGTTTCTTCAAAACAACACGTATCGCGTGTGATATGTTTTGTGTCCATAGTAACACAGCGCTTCGCTTTCCATTGGGAAAACTGTCCAATCATTGGCTAAAGAAGTAAAAATATATCCTAGTATAACAAAGACGAGGAAATATTTCCACTTTCTCATTAAAAATGTTTTCAGTTTCGAGTGCGTGAATGATTGTCAATTGATTAAGGAAGTTAGACAGATCTCACCTTATACGGTCACGTATAAACACAAGATCCCATCCTATGTAATAATAATTTCCTTAGTTCTTCAGCTTTCAGATTGAGTGGAAAAACGATCACAAAATATACGCATAGAGGTGCCAGTCAAAGTAGTTCTAAATCGTATAATAAAAAACCATTACGTAGTTGCATTGTGGATATCAGCCCGAGCAGGTTTAACACAGCACAAGACGATAAGATCGACACGCGCGAGCGAAATGTCACATTCTGTTTAGGGTGAGCGACATCCAACAGAAACATTACTTTATTTACATAAGCATAGGCTAAGCGCGTGGTGGCCCCTGAGAGTTTCAACTTTAATACACTAAGAGCTCAAGTAAGTCATGCAATTAAGATTTTCGCCCGCCTATTAACTCCGTACTGCCTAGTGACAGGTGGTACGCGAGAACGAGTCATACACGCGCGAGGGAGATTAGACCTTCGCTCGCGTGATGGACTTCTCGCTCGTTCAAGTCGCTTTTAAATCACCCCCACGAAGGTAATGAAATCGGCTAAGGTTAACATTCACAACCGATAGTTTACGTTCCCTAGCGTAAAATTCTGGTGTCTGGCGAGACAGACTTGTCAAAAGCTTGGTAAGAAAGCGTTTACATTAATTAACGTTTAGGCACCTTATAACACGTACCTTTGTACGAGTGTATCTCCAGTAAACGACTGGCAACCATTTCCCTGAACCGGAATAAAAGTGCGTGAACTCCTAGAGGCGACGAAACTCGTTGTCATCTTTAAAGCGAAAAACAGTTTTGTAAAATCAGTGAACAACGCAAACAATGACAGGCCGAGACGAAGCAGGTTGAACTGAATACTTCCTTAGGCTGTACATCGATTTTAATAGTTTTAGATCGCGATTAAATTACACCGGGCAATTGATCCTCTGCTATGTTTGGTACTCGCTAAGAGGGGGATGCCATGAAGTGAAGGTGCTCTCTTGAGAAGTGTTCAAGTACCAAATAATGGTGCATATTTTTACATCTAGTGTGTAACAGTGCTAAAGAAAGGCTTTGGTAGACTAAACATCAACTCATACAGTTTCAATTTCCGGGTGCTTAAAGCCCAGACTCAGCTGTTCAAAGGGCAGATAACGCAATCCAATGGATAAATCGCAATTCAGCGAATAAGCGTACTGTGTTATTCAATAGATAGAGATTTATGCAATGAATAACAACCGGGCAATCAATGCAATGAATAGCAACCGCCTACCATTAAAAACCTCCGTTGATAACACTAGCATGACAAACATAGAACAAAAGCTTTTATTCTGAGAAAAAAAATTATGAAAAAATGAAACCAGTTTTTAAGAGATCAAAACACAGTTCGAATAGAAGTGTCCAGTTCACCATCCGTCAACCGCTGGCGGCGCATTTCGTCCACAGTAGCGGAGATTACATCCGGGAGTTGGGCCGAGTTTGTAAACGTAGAATCCACCACAATTCCTCACCAGTACCTTACGGCGAAGCTCGCAACAGCCGGACACATAATCACCAAAACAAACCATGCGTTCAACACACCCGTCATCTTTATGAGGATGCGAGCCAAACAACCAGCCGGGATATTGTGTGTTACATCTACCGGGGCCTGGGCATGCGTTTGGCATCTGAACCCCAGCGGAACCAGAAATTCGGTACCAACCCTCTGCTAAATTGTCGTCGCATTTACCCAACAATTCTCGACTCATGAGGTTTCTGTCCTGCTCTGTCAGGAGGCGGTAGTGTTGGCATTCGTAAGCCACTAGTCCTACATTGTAACCTAGAAAAATAGAACGAGGCATAAAAAACGGCAGACTCATGCGTTGATAATCGAGTGTCATCTATGTCGAAATTAAATGTAAATTTCGAAAAAAAAAATGAGGTTTATGATTTGGAATAAGACACTTACAAATTGACGTTGATAATTGATTGATAATGGCGATAGTCTGGGTCGAATTCAAATCCAGCGCTAGTGTTTCATGCCGAGACGAGGAATGTCGTTGACCCCCCTCCCCTCCTACGAGTGTTTCTGGTGTCACTTTAGCCTCATCAGCAAGTAAAACAGCACGGAATCCGCGCGAAATAGAATACGGCGCAATAGTAGCAACAGTGGGAAAAAAACGGGAGAGGTTTGAGTCAGGTCGTTCATTACGCCACTATCTCGCCGTTTACAATCGCGTTTCGTTTTCTTTAATGAAAAGTATGGAATAGGCTTATTTCATCTATGATTTTTAACTGATTAAAGCTTGATTTCCCCCGCACACTATACTCCAGGCCTGATCTTCCCCGGGTGTCTGTTTGGGGTAGGAGTGTGAGCTCATTTTCCGAACAACGGTGGGTTATCGAGGCTCATTTTCCGAACAACTGTTGGTTATCGAAGCTAACACTGAAAAGACACGGAGCTACTAAAATGTATAATTTAGTAAACTTACAATAAGGCTGAGTTCCGCTCCACACTCCATCTTTGCCACAAACTCTGGCAGACGATCCATACAGCATACAGCCTGGATTGCAAGCAAACCTCACAATACTTCCCACAACAGAATAATCATCGCTTATCTTGTAACCGTCGACAGGATCAGCCAGCTCACGGCACTTTCGAAGCTCTGTACACACAAGAAGTCAGCAAGTCAATTGTAGCAATTTCCAATCGAAATTAAGAGCAGGTTTCAATTAAATGACGCAAAATCACAACCAAAGTAATCGCAATAGCCAATCATGAAAAAGGTTTGCGTCATCATGAGCCAATCATAAGAAAGGTTTGCGTCATCATGAACCAATCATAAAAAAGGTTTGCGTCATCATGAGCCGATGAGGAATCAAGGTGAAGAAAGGCATACAACAAAAAGCGCGGGAAAACGCGAGCGAACAAGGTATCATTTGTTTCCAATGCGTCTGAATGGGTTTAAGTATCGCGCGAGACTAATTACATTCGGAAATAAGCTTACGTTTAGTTTGTTCAGTCCTGCAAACAAGGATAAGTGTGAGTCGAGAGCGGGACAAGTGCGAGAAGCGAGTCAAACGCGAAGAGAGGAGCGCGTCCCTTTTTTTTCAGCATTCCTCTTCTCGCCCTAGCTTCGGCCCTTCTGAAAACATCCCAAAAAAGACGCCTATTCTACAGAATACTCACCAATTGTCGTCGTGTACGTGAATGGTTCGTTCCTCACAGAGGTTGTTCCAACGCATTTGTAATCTCCCTGCTCTTCGGGTCGAAGCCGCTCCAGGTTTAGTTCTCCAGTAACCTCATCGCCATCGATTATTGTCCTCGTTGGCATGGCAACACCATCCTTATACCAAGTGATATTCGGCATAGGCACACCACGTGCGGAGCAATTTACGCGGACAGGAGCATCGAATTCTTGGAGTGTTACAATGCTCAAAGGAACGTTTGTCACTTCCACTGGTTCTGGGAAAGAGTTTAAGGGACCAATCAGTATTTGTCACCGGCGGTTGGGAGAGGGGGGGGGGCTGAAAGGTTTTTTCAGGGGAAACAGAGTGGTGGGGGGGGGAGTCAGTCCTCGCCATATTGAGTATTAAGGGAGACTATAGAAAATTGACTGCTAACACAGAACCATATGGGAGGATCAGGTAAAATTAACGTGACACAACCAAAATCCTCCGGCCACAAATAATTACTGGTCTTTTAGAAGTCAGTTTGGCAAGGATTTTAATCATTACGATCAAAGTCCCACCGTAAAACCGAACCTGATCTATATTTATTACGATCGTGACAGAACCAGAATGAGCAATCCATATAGTTGGCCGATTTTCGAAGTTCATTCTGTGGGGAAGTCTTGTATGTCAGAAGACCTGATTCCTCCACTTTTACAAACTCTTACAATGAAACTTGTATGGAACAAACTTTCGTATGAGACCCTTGCTTGGGTCTGCTTGATACAGGGATTTAGTCAGTTATTTATTAAAAGCCCCAAACTTTTCAAATAATGCGACGTCTTCGCAAATACGAAAAAAGGACGATTGAGAGTTGGGCTGATGTTTGACCAAGTTAGTACAGCTTGGCTTAACCGCTTGATCCCTAAGAGTGACTTACCCTTAATTTCACCTCACAATATTACCCCTGAATCACACATTAAGTCTCACGAGAATAAACGAAATGATCACCAACTGAGGAGGCTCTTGATTGTTAAACAAATCCTCCCAGTCAGCACCTTACGAAATGTATGACAAACAGTATTGAGCATATACTTACTGATGTTACGGTGTAACAGGGTTAGTGTAAGTTTCACTGCTCAAACAAACTCACCATAGGTTTGTACTGTGACCTCAGTACCTCCCATAACAGACCCTGCTGGGTTTGAGGCGTGGCACATGTAGATGTCTTCGTCCGCTTTGATAGGATTCCTTAAGTACAGGTTGTTATTTCGGATATAGTGCCTGTCAAAAGGAAGCTCCTTGTTGCCTTGACGACGCCATTCTATCTTGGGTGATGGAAATCCTTCTACATCGCATTTTATCTCGGTGATTTGATCCGTAAAAGCTGTGATTTTTGGCACGGGTGCTACAGAGAATGTCGGCTCGGCTAAAAAATAAGTCAAGAGAAAATTGCGAGTATCATTTTTTTAGTTCTTAACGGAAAGAGCAGTTAGAACCGGGAGAGGCGGATCCAGAATTTCTGAATAGGGGGTTCTGCGCCTACGCCTCACTATTAGCGCCTCAGTGGGAGCGGTTCTCCACTCTCCAATAAGTTTGAGGCATTGAGCAACATCAGCCGGCGAGGGGTCTGCAAGTGGTCTGACAAACGTCTCGCCGGCAAGTGATGCTTAAGGCCTTAAACTTACTCACGTGGGAAGAAACGCTCCCACTGAGGCGCTGATAATAAGAGCATGCTCGCAAGCTAGACGTTAACGTTGCGATCGCTAGTCGGGTACACCTAGCTACACTAAAATGATTGCCAGTTATGTTTTCTTGGGAAGCTTGAAGTTGTCAGCTATACGAACAATAAAATTACCATTTACCATCATTGTCAGATCACTTACTCGCTACGATAAGTTCTACGTTAGCGGTATCTGTACCCATGAGGTTACTTGCACGGCAAGTCCAGTTTCCAGAGTCCTCCGGGAGAGCGTTCTCCAAGGTGAAATAATTTCCGATGACCGCACGTCCATTGTTCTTTTTCACCCAAATTATTTCTGGTTTCGGTAATCCATCGGCAGAACAACCTAGGACTATATAGTCTCCTTTCGTAGCTATGTAGGATTTCGGAGGCTTAGTTGTTATGTTCGGCTTGGCTGAAAAAGAGTTTTTGGAGGTTTGGTAACTGTGAAAGTACAACATTCACTGACCCACATGGTCCCATCCTAGTAATGTAATCTAAACGTACTCGAGCGAATGAAAGAATTTTTTGCTCTTTAATCCTTTACACCCTAACATCAGTACACATATTCTCGATACAATTCTCTGTACATTTCCTAAGGTGCTGACAGGAGAATTTGTTTAATTCCAATTTTGTCAAAAAATCTGTTTATTCTGTTTTGACCCATAATTGTGTGCAGCCTTGGCAGCACGTGTGAGACGCATACTCGTGCGCACAAAGACGTACGTTCGTACATGCGTATATGCGTACGTACGCACGTGCATGCGTACGCACGCACATACGCATGTACGCACGCACGTACGTCCGCATGAATGCGTACGTACGCATGTACGAACGTACGTCTTTGTGCGCACGAGTATCTCGCATCTTTACCGTGTGATTCAGGGGTGATATTGTAGGGAGAAATTAGATGCTATCACTCGTAGGGGTAAAGGGCTTCAAGGAAGTATCTCATGGCAACGAAAAAGCCTCCGAGAGAGAGGACATATAGAGCTTTTTAGGTTAGTTACCGTTAATTATCTTGAAAAAAGATAAATTCGCTAAATGAATGTCGCTAAAATATGTATGTAACAAGGTAGCTTGGCCTTTCTTGAGGGTCTGGAAGCGTGATCTCTTCACAAAACTCGGCAAATGATTTTACAAATAGCATTTACTCACAGAATCCTTCAAACGTTGGTGTTTTTTTGTCCGGCTCCTTTGTCTGCTTGCCATCTCCGTCTCCCGTTGGGCGTGTAACCTTTGTCGGAGCTGACCGCCCCGGGGGTCCAGGAGGGCCACGCAGACCCCGTGAGCCACGAGCCCCTGCATTTCCTGAAGGACCTGGAGGGCCCGGAAGTCCGTTTGCACCCGGGGCCCCTGCAGTCCCCGGGGGGCCAGGTGTTCCCGCTGCTCCCGCTTGACCGTTTGCACCCGGCATACCGGGAGGACCAACAGGTCCTTGAACACCAGGGGGACCTGCGGGCCCTTGAATTCCTTGTGGACCCGGAGGACCAGGGATTGACTTCACATCTGTCAAGAGTAAGAATTTAAAACTTTCATCTTATCCTCAGTCTTCTTTCCTTCTAAAATCACTGTGAAGCGACAAATGAAGACAAAATAACGGATAAAAGAAACGACAAGAATATTCTAAGGAATAGAAAGAAGGTGCCAGTCCTTGAAGAACAAACAGCATTTACGTAATTACAGTTAATTTTTTTCAAACAACATGAATGAAAGCGATACTTTTCCCTAAGCCAAGAATCTATGGATTTCTTGAGAGATTGAGGAGATCAAATAAATACATTAAGACACACGTTTAAGAACACGTAACAAGAAAACAATTTGGTATTCGAATGAGTGCATCGACAGGAACGATAAAGGCTGACAGATTGGATGGATGAATCTTTTTATTGAAAGAAACCAAACAAGAAGTGATAACCATGAATTCAGAAATGATAACAGATTGTACAGCCCTATGCCAAGTCACGGCTGGTTTCACCTACAATGGCAGTGCGGTGCGTACTGAATGGCAAAGTTTTCTGGTCACAGAGTATAGCATTGCTATGTGAACAAGGAAGAGAAACACTTAATTCTATAGCAACCTTTTGCCCTTGTCTAAAGCAGTGTAAACACTCGAAATTTCCAATTCACGTAAGAGCTTGGCGTAGTCGAGTGTAGCATGGCATAGCGAAGCAAGGTAGAACCTTGGCATAGCATGACTTTGCATAGCTTGGCGTGTCAGACAACATGCTTACTACATTACACTGCACGTGGACAGCATGCTTACTGCATTACCTTGCATTTAGACGGCATACTTCTTACTGCATTACACTGCACGTGGACGGCACGCCTACAGCATAACACTGCATGGTATGGTCTGGCTTACCTTGGGCTGACTTACCTTAGTTTGGTTTGGCTTGGTTTAGAGACCCTCCCGCAAGGAGTAAGGAGGAAGTTTTAACTGATATGGCAATGACCGATGTGGGCATCGAGACGGTCATAGCATTGTTGCGCACTGCATAGCATTGCATGGCATGTTTCCTTGCTTGGCTTGCGCATAGCAGGTATAGCATTGCATGACATTTCTTGTAAGGCATGGCATTGCATTTCTATTTACGACTTGGTATGATATGAATTAGTATGATGTTTCTTGACTTGGAATTGAATCGCAACATGTATGGTATGGCATATATGGTATGGCATAGAAGATGAAGCATGACATGTTCATAGGTACAGTGTGGGTTGGAGTGGCACCAGTTCATGATTTGCAATAGTCTTGCATCAATTTGCGTGACATAGCGTGAGATGGAGAGTAGCTACGAGATGACTTTTAAAGAATCGTTCCTTCCTTATGAGATAAATAGTACATCCAACACAACAGCGTACAGTGTCCGGTTTGTCATGTATAACTAAACGTTTTTATGATCACGGTTTTTTTAAAAAATTAATTGCAAACAGCCTTGAACCGAGTACCAGGATAAAGTAAATAAAGGTGCTGCGAACCTCGCTTTTACAATCAGCTACGATGAAATTCCTTTTTTAGATACACACACGCATTTTCCATTGTAGCTTCCGAAACACATAACATGCACATATAACGATTCAACACCAATTTTAAGGGCACTACAAACATAGTACGTATTATACGATACTTTTTAGAATTACGCATAATTTTCGCAGCCGTCCATTGGAACGTCACGGCTGCCAGCAGACTACGAATTAAATAGATTACAGGAATCACTATAAAAAGAAACATTTTCATTCCTGTTTAGTGCATTAGAAATGTTCACAATTGATTTCAAATCATGCAATTTCGGTTCGAATGTTCTCTAAACCAGAAACTTACCTGTGATAGTTCTCAAACGAGAATTCACCACTTCGATGATTTTTTGATTCAATTCGCTCCCATCTAGGGAAAGTTACATACAAGAAAATGCAGCATGCATGCATAAATTGATAAACATTATTTTACATGCAAGTAAACGTGCATCATGCACATGCAGTGATGGATATAATGCAAAAAAAAAACTGACCAATAAAGCACATCCAGCACTACGTGTTCTTTCTTGTATGGAAATATTAACGGCTACAATTAAATGCGCATATGCATAGCAATTTATGATATATCACTATACATTAAACAAAATAACAGATGATGACATGCAGTAGTAAACAGCATTCAGTTATCGAACGTTGATACAGAGTAAGAAATTGTAGGATATAAAAATCCTTCCATATCAAAAATTAGTTACGAACTTCAAATCAGCTAGGTACATTTTAATCAGATAAATATGTATAAACAACATGCATATTAATCATGTAACATACAACAGAATGAACGAGCAGCTAAAGTAGAGTCTATCCTTTGCACGAAAGGGACCATGTAAAGACATGCGCGAGACCAATATGAAGAAAACATGCAACATATGCATCTCGCAATATGCAAGACATGCAATTACAGGTGGAGTAGAAATCATGCAACAATATGCACATTTACAACATGCAAATACACACCGTGCAACATGCAAATACACACCATGCAGCTTTAAGATATACACCATGCAACATACAAAAGACCCAAGAGTTGTTACTGCACTGTTCCATGCGTAAACAAGCATTAGATGCCAAAATGCCCATGCAAAACAAGCAAACATCACCATGACAGATATACTTTAACTTTTGTAGCTATAAAAGCAGCAGAGGCTGTATAGAAAAATAAAAACATGATAAAACTCAACATACATTATGCAACATACTAATGTTTGCAATGCAACCTACAGACTGATGATTGAGATTAAATCGAGTTAACAGCAACTGTTATTCGTAGTAGCAACAATATCCTATGCAAAAAAGCCCCACATAACGCAGTATCATAGACTCTTTCTTCCCACCTATGATCTCACCAACGAAAGCCTTAACAAAGCTCTGTATGGTGCGGTTATCAGACGGTCGAGATTGTAATGGCAATGTAAGGTAAAGTAAAGTTAAACGACAACAGAAAATAGTCACTGACCACCTAAACTGATGTCACAGCCATATCGCGAAAATAGGCTAAAATGCAAAATACACTTAAGTGAGATTTGTTACATTATACCTACCGGTATACTTATCTAAATACGCTTCTAGAAAATTCTGGATTGTGCGGTTTAGGGGTGGCTGCGCTTCTGGTGAAAGATTGAGCCCATCTGAGTGGTAGAATTGTAAAATCTTTAGCAAGTAATACCTTAATCTTAAAGAGAGAAAAAAAACGTTGACATAGATATTCAAGCATTTAAGCCGCGCACTAACCAATATGTTGATTCACGAAGGCGTTTACGATATTCTGGATCGTGCTGTTGTCAAGCGGCGCTGATTGCGGTTGTGATGCGGAAAGATTGCGCCCACCTTCAACGAAAAAAATCCTCTGTTCGAGAAAGACAATTGGAAGAACGGGAATGGTGAGAGAACTGTAGAAAGTCAAGTGGCTTACTCACCCAAATATTCCTGTACATAGTGCTCAACAAAGGGCTGAATTGTGCTGTTATCAAGCGGTAGACGTTGCGGTTGAAACACGGAGAAATTGCGTTCATCTAAAAAAGACGTACATAACATTAGTCCCTGATAGAGTGCTTTCCGATTGAGTGTCGTAAAACGAAAACCAGTGCAATTATAACGGCCAGATATTATTTTTGACACTAAATTGATAACTGTTTCAAAACTATTAGGATCTGCCGATGGTTGAGACACATTTGATAACCGCGAAAACTTGAGCACCACAGACCTTGAAGTACAGAGGCATTTGTGAAGTGCTAAAATGCAATAAGTATGTCCTTTACTAACCGATGTATTCGTTCACATATTTCCGTACAAAGCTCTGAATTGTGCTGTTAGAAGGAGGAGTTGATTGCAGTTGCGTCGCGCTAATATTACGCCCACCTGAAATAAAAAAATAAAAAAAATCATATCCACGCGAGAGAACATAGTGGTTGTGAAACTCACACAAACTTTCAAAGCACAATAATACTGGGATTTAAAGTACCACAGTATACCAACCACGATATTGAGCGAGATATAATTCAACAAGATTCTGGATGGTGCGGTTATCGTGAGGTTGAGGTTTCAGCGCAGAAAGGTTGCGTCCGCCTTGAATGAATAGGAATAAAAAGGGTAAGAGGTGAAGCGAACATCAAATAACGTGAAAGAAAATGAATGCAGAACGACAGGCATACGAATAACAACAGTATACTAACCCAGAATCTCTTTTATATAATCATTCACTAAATTTTGGATCGTGCGGTTATCAGGCAACTTCGGTCGAGGTTGTGATGCGGATATATTGAGTCCGCCTTCAATGAAAGAGGAAAAGCAAGATTACCATACTGAGAATTCTACAAATAAGTCGCGTACCGTGATTGTGGGTTGTTTGTTTGTTTTTCTGCCCCTTCACGAAAAGAAGAAGTTGATGAGTACACGGAGTGCGGTTGTTCGGCAGCCAGAGGCATTGGGATTGTAAAGTGGGGAAATTCAGTCTTCCTTAATTTCCAGTAAAATTTCGTGTTTTTGCGTTTCTGTCTCAACTCTAGAAGCTGAAAAATCTTTTGGAATGGAGTCGGCTCAAAGCTGTTTTAAATCATAGAAAACGACTGAATCGCGACACGAAAAGTCACTCGGATAACCGCAGTAACTAAACACTAATAAACTCACCTACATACTCGTCAACATAATTCTCTACAAATTTCTGAATCGCATCATTATCAGGCGGTTGTGATGAGGATAAATTGAGGCTGCCTTAAACGCAAAAAAAAGACGAGCTGTAATAATTTCTTGATATTCATCTTATCAAAGTTACAAATGCAGTAAATCTCTTAAATTTGTTCCAGCAAATGTCTACATACTCTTTCCCCAAATCAAGCATTGTATGACTATAAGACACTCTCGTCTCAGGCAATGACGATGATAAATATGTGGCCAGTTTACATAGAATACTCACCGACATATTGGTCAACATAGTCTTCTACAAAGCTCCGAATGGTTTGGTTATCAGGTGCTTGGTCTGCGGATTGTGATGAGGATAAATTGAGTTCACCTCGATTTAAAAGGAAAGACGTCTTCATCTTAGAATCTTAAGTTAAAACCTTGTTATAAAGGTTACAGGAGAGACACATCTTCACCCACCATTATGGGAACATACTCACCAACGTATTCATCCACATAATCTTTGACAAACTTCTGTATGGTTCGGTTATCAGGGAATGAAAACTGTTGTGGTGAAGAGAGATTTAATCCACCTGAAATGAAAGATGACAGCAGATTATCTGGCAAAGTAAACCTCCGTCAAAGTAACAGAGCGCCTTTTGATTGAGAATTGTTAACCAAACCTAAATCAATTACAACAGCCATTCGCAAGTTATATCACATATACCATATTACAAGTAAGCAATGCGAAAGAAAACCTGACATAAGCGCGGGAAAACGTGGATGGATGAGTCGTAATTGATTTCAGTTTTGAGTGAATGGTTGAGAAGACAGAACGAGTTCAATGGACCAATCAAAGAGAAAGATAAAGAAAACCCAGTGGAATCGCTGCCTACTTAAGGTAACTTTCGAAACTCAGTTAAAGATTGCTAAATACAAGTGGACATATATAGGGGCACTCCTACCTATAAACTGGTTTACATAGTCTTCAACAACACTTTCGATAGAGCGATTACCAAGGCCGTTTGCCCGCTGCAGCGAGGAGGATAAATTAAGTCCATCTTTCAAAGAGAAAAGGAAATTTCATCCGCGTTTAGTAAAGGAAAAAAAACGAACTCGAAAACGCAGAATACCTTTGTAATCATCCTTTTGAGCATTTATGATTTCTTTAACCTTTTAACTCCCAAGATATGATTGTTAATTCTCTCCTCTCGCTGCAACACATTCCCTTGTAAATTAGTTATGGGAATTTGTTGTAGATCAAGATAACTTCTACTAACTTCTCCTCATAAGTTTGAGTATTCTCGTTACCTATATCCCAGATATTGTACGGATATTATAGCGAGAAGTTACATATCAATCACTTCTTGGAATTAGGGTTAATCGAACGGTGATCAAGCGGCTGCAATTGCGAATGGAGCGAAGAAAGATCAAGAACGTCTAAAATAAAAGACTGACGAAGAAGCATATCCAAAGAGAAAAGAGCACAAAACAGTAAATTGCATACTACCTAATACTAACCTACATACACGTCTACATAACCTTCCACTAGCTTTCGGATTGTGGTATTTTGAAATGGTGGTGGTCGAGGTCGTGCCACAGAAGAAATATTGAGTCCAGCTGAAATGACCGAAAAAAGACAACGAGGTCAAAATAAGATAATGTTTTCACTGTGCTGTAAAAAAATTCAAAAGGTTCATGAGAGACAGCCAGACAGTCTTATGATCATCCCATGCCACAGCACACCCACCTAAATAGCCGTCCACATAATCTTTTACAACGCTTTGAAGTGTGCGGTTGCCGAGCAATTGCGGTTGGGATGATGAAAAGGACAGATTAGATCCACCTTTAAGGAAAAGAATGTTATCCATGCCTCAGGATTTAAAGAGTACCACCACATTCATCACTCACATGTTAAAAAAACACATACGTGATTTCTTTCGTAAACTTCGACAAGTTAACACAAGTTTTCTTGCAAGTCGTGTGGTATTAAACAATTATTCCACGAACGAGCGTTAGATATGAAATGATAGAAAGACAAAGAGGCCCGTAAGGCCGAGTTGGCTGTAATCATCTCATTTCCAACAAGCGCGAGTGCAATGATTGTTTTATTAGAAAAACCCAAAATATTGATAAATCTTCCCAACTTTATTGTGTTACAATGTAGAAAAACACTCCCCGTTTAACTCGGCTTCATGCGCGCGCGTGGTATAATGGCTCATAACCCATGATGGCTGAGCTAAAAAAAACTCTAGAATTGCATTATCCAATAATCCAGTTTTCATTGCTTCAAGTTATACTACACTCACCAATATATTCATCAACATAGTCTTTTACGTATCTCTGTATGGTGAGATTAATAGGACGTCCAGTGTGTTGTTGTGCTGAAGAAAGATTGAGTCCATCTGGTACAGAACAAAAGAAACCTCATAAGAAGGAAAATGGCATCCAATTTTAGGGATGAAATTACCATGTCCATGGCAGAAAGAATATGGCACGTAATCTAAATGCAATCGTGCACTTTACTTGTTTTCCGTAAACGAAAATAGTCATTTTCTACCAGAACAGCGCTTCAGAATGTACTTACAAATGTATCCATGGACATATTCTTACACAAAGGTCTGAATAGTTAGGTTATCAGGTTTGTGTGTTCGCTTTTGTGGTTAAAAAGTATAACGCCTCCCTCAGTAAAATGAAGTAATACGAAAGACAACAAATGAAAGATTCCTCAATGAACAATTGAGGCAATTAAAGAAAGAGACAGAGAATATATATCATTTTCATTCATTTTATCATTCCATATAAATCTTTCATTTGTTTTTATATGTTATTGTTATATATGTGTACATATATATATATATATATATATATATATATAAAATCGGCAAATGCAAAGACTAAGTCGTAGCGCAAAAAATGATGTCCAAATGAAACCTTTCTTCTTATCACCTCTCTCCTTGAAAATGCATTGATAATGTATAGAGAAATTCATTTTTGGTCCGCACTACTAGGAAGGAGAGGGTTAACTATGCCTTATACTCACCAACGTAATCGTCTACATAAACTTTTACAAAGCTCTGGATGGTTCGGTTGGTGAGAAACTGCGTTTGCGGTGGTGACACAGTCAAATTAAGTCCACCTTTTTTTTCATATTGGAAAAGAAAATAGACATCCACATTAAGAACGCGGAGATATCATTAACATTTTAATAAAACACTTTGACCTTGCAAGCTAAGCATGCTTACCTATATATACATTCACATAATCTTGCACAATATTTTGGAGGGTCCGATTGTCGGCTGGTAGACTGAGTTTACCCGCTGAAATGACGAACAAAGTTAAGTCCTTGGGCAATGAATTTGGAACAAATCCTTTCATCTCATCCTAAACTGGGGAGTGTTAATCGACCAGGGTAACCACGGTTGGTATGTAAAAATGAAACAAATAAATTAAGGGGGTGAGTTTCTATAGAAACTGTGGTGCTGCGTCAGTGGAGGAGTAAAACAAGATAATTTGGTTTATCAACAAAGTTGATAAAGTAAATTGGCCACCGTAAAGAGTTTCTGACCTGACGTTTCGAGCGTTTGCCCTTTGTCAGAGCGAAGGACGAAGGGCTAACTCTCGAAACGTCAGCTAAGAAACTCTTTACGGTGGTAAATTTACAACATCACCTCAGTTGATAAAACCAGAATTACCTAAAAATATAACAGTTTTCTTTTACTTAAAGACACATTTCTGAAAAGCGCAAATAAGACGCTAAACATTATCCTATCACAGCTCCTATAAACTTGAATACTAGAGATAAATACCTAAAGGTATAGATTGTAAGATTCATGCGGCCGTGTGAAAGACAAAACTATACCCACCCAAATAATTGTCGACGTGAATCCTCGCAAAGTTCTGAATGCTACTGTTAAGCAGCTTCAGCTGGGGCTGGGTTTGTGCTTGAGATGAAGAGAGATTGAGTTCACCTTGGAAAAGAGAATAGTTAAATCAACAACATTATCATTGAAATGGCATATGTGTTGAAAAATGAACACCACGATTGGTGACATTTCTTAAAACTCAAAACAATAAAACAAACAAATGAAATTGTACCCACCCACAAATCTGTCGACATAATCCTTTACAAAGCTCTGTATCGTGCTATTGTCTGGCAACTCTGATTGCTGTTGTAGTGAGGAAAAGTTTAGCGCCACTTGAAAAAAGGAAACGAGAAAATGAAAATGCGTCATCACTTTCAAAGTACAACAGGTTTTTTCTGGAGAGGGACCAAAAAGAATAACAATAGGGTGAAATCATAGACACTCAACATTTTACAGTGTACCCACCAACAAACTCGTCTACGTATGCTTTGACAAGGCTCCGTATAGTGCGGTTATTGGGAGTCCGTGTTTGAGATTGTAGCGATGAAAAATTGAAACCACCTTGAGTTGATAAAGAGGAATAAAATTAAAATCGTAATAAAGAAAATACCTGTTGAAAAGGAAAGAAATCACTCTTTAAGGAAACATATGTAACTGTTCTATGTAAAACCATGAACGCATTGCATGAGACATAATACAAACCTGTAAACGAACGCACATAATCTTTCACGATGTCCTGCACACTGCTATTATCAGAAAGCTGCTGTTGCCTCGTCGATGCCGTAAGATTAAGTCCACCTTGAAAGGAAAAATAGCAATAAAACCAAACAACTGCACACTTACGCCTCCTCCAACCCTAAGTTGTTATCAGTCGACTGTTGTTGGGTTAGGGAAGGGGTAGGTAAGCAGTTGCCCAGATACTAACATTGATCGACAACGTCACCCTGGGACTATGAAGTGTTTGGTAATTGGGTGCACAGTAAGTATAGTATTGCACGTGATGTATCGCTGTTGGCTTCCGCAAGCACAAACACAAGCGTAACAGCTCTAATTGACCGTTAAAACGGCCTCGACGGAGGCAGAAATCACAAGCTCAAGCTCAAGTAGAAGGATCATAATTTTTCCTTTTTCTTGACCTTGAGTCGTGACCGTTTTTATAGTGAAACAAGAGCTGTTATGCTTGCGTGTGTGCTACCCTTTATGTTTGCGGGGAGTGTGCATGCGTTGCCAGTAAAAACCAGGCCTTAAAGTGATTTGTGACTGACTTTTTTTTTTTATATACAGATGCGCGTAAAACAGTCACACGTATAAAGGCATCTAGAGAATACTCACCAACATATTCATCAACATAATCTTTGACAAAGCCCTGAATAGTTCGGTTATCATTAGCTTTTACTCCTGACAGAAACAAATTGCGGAATCAACCAACTGAGCTAACAAGCCAACTGGGAGCTGGTCATTTAGTTGGGTCACGGTTGGTAGAGCGCTGCACCAGTATCGCAGAGGTCATGGGTTCAAATCCCGTACGGGCCTGAATTTTTTTCAGGTCTTATTTCAACTACTAGTTCAGTAGTGTTTATGGCTGCGAGGATCTCTTATATTCGTTTCTTCACAGCATTGCAAATATACGATTTTCATATATCTACTATCATAATTCCATTTGTAATTACACAGTACACTGACCCAGATATCCATCCACATAATTCTGGATGAATTTCTGCATCGTTCGGTTATCTGCCATTACTGACGCTGCTTGTGAAGAGGAGGATAAGTTGAGTGCACCTTGGAAGAGATAAATATAAAAATAGTAAAATACAGAGCGGTCTTCAAAGAAACAAACGAGACACCGTCATAAATATACAAATACAAGAGTATAGTATTCAAGCCAATTGGTTGTCTGGCGTACAAGTTTACGACTGATGATCTCCAAATGAAGAGATGAAATCAGCTATCATATGACGTTGGAAATAATGGGCTGTTATAACTGATAAGGGAGGTAGTTTTCTAAACAAAATGTGGTGCTACGTCGATGGGGCATTACAAGAGGATTTCATTTTATCAGCTGGGTCGATAACGTAAATTGGCCGCCGTAAAGAGTTTCTAAAGTTGACGTTTCGTGCGTTGGCCCTTCGTTAAAGCTAATCCTGTTATAACTGATGAAAAGAAACAGAATGAGAGTTATGATGGCACTATGTCAAGTACTTACTGATATGATCGTCAACATAAGCCTTCACGAAGCTCTTAATAGTGCGATTATTAAGCAGCTGAGGCTGTGACTGTTGGAGCTCTTGGGATGAAGAAATATTTAGTTCACCTAAAGACGTAAAAAAGGCAACAAAACATGTACTGAAAGGACATTTCAAAACTCTCACACAATGAAATTCTGAAAGGGACGAACAAATAAAACAAAATCACAGAAAAAAAGCAAACAAACAAACAAAGACATAGCGTATTTACCCAAATACTCGTCTACATAAGCTCTGACAAAAGTCTGGATAGTGTAGTTATCTGGGAGTTTTGGCTGCGGTGCTGAAGAGGAAAAACGTTCTCACATCGTTAATGGTAATATATGATTAATATAAAATCTTCTGAATCAAACTGCGAAAAAAAAGAAGAGGAAACTGTGACTTGCAATTTACTTACTGGAACTGAGCTCTGTAGGTTGCCAGGTTTAGGAGTGGCTGTCCGTTGTAGCGGGATGTCTACATTATGCACTTATCATAAACTATCAGAAGTCGTACAATTTTATTCTATCCATAAATGTTACCCACGAAATTCCTGCAATCAATTTCTATACTCATGTAGTTGGTGCAATAGTTTAAAAAAATATTTATGCTCTGGATATCATTCGTGCAATTCATGCCTCGCACAGTGCAAATTAACTATCGTGCAACTTAAGTTGCCTCAAGTCATGAATTAAGCAACTAAAAAAATGTAAACCATCAATGCAAGCAAAATAAACAAGGATTAAGATCAATTCATGTCCTTTCATGCATCATGTAATAGAAGTAATTCATGCCATCGATGCAAAACATGCTCATGCAGTTCTGATGATGCATGCATTCATGCTAACTATGCAGTATACAATGAAACCAATACACGCCGTATATTTAAGACTATCATGCTTTTCAATGCATAATGTGCATTATGCAAGTTAAGAAACTCATGCTGTCTGTCATGCAATTTAAGTAATGCGTATTGTCAATCTAAATCATGCACCATGCAATTACGGAAATTCATGCAGAGCGCAATCGAAGTCAATCGCACCGCTTTTTTGCGCAATTATGTCGTCCGTTTCAAACCGAGGGGTGAGTTTTGTAATCAAATGCTCCGCGCAGTTGTTAACCATGTAATTTTAGAGCGTTCGGAATCACGACATTTGAGTGAGGCGTTTTCAGAACAGGCAAAAAATGGATGGTTGTGAAAACGAAATAGTGACAAAGTAATGGAATGACAGCATACGTAGAGGTGAATGCATGGTGTTTTGAATCTTCTTCCTAAGGGAGAAGATATGTCAGATAGACCTTCTTCCGTTGAGGGTAGTTTAAGGCTTACCAGAGTCCCCTTTGTCTTCAAAAAACTTCATCAAAGACCGCGAAACAGAATCGTCTACAAACATCTCCAGTGGAGTCTTATCGCCAGGTCCTGAAGCGCCAGGTACAAACGAGGGACCTGCAATCAGTGATGAAGGGTTCTTATCTTATAAACCTTCTGAAAGTTAATTTTGGCAAAGGAACTAATAAAAATACCATATTGAAGGAAACGAGAACTTCGACACTTCACCAACATAGAATTCAATTCTCAACTGATACTCATGACCTGCATCAATATGTTTTAGTTCAGTGATGAAAAGATAGATATTCGTTTATTTAATGTTTGTTACTTCAGAGGACCTTTCAGTGGCGCGGGTAAATCAAACTTCAGGGAGTTACAAAGGAGCCAGTGCGTTCTTGTACACTTAACCCTTTAACTCCCAGAATAAATCAACATGAAATTTCTCCTTATAATATCCTCACATTATCCAGCAAACAGCTAGTGAGAATATTCAAACTTATCAGGTCGAAGTTGTTTTCTTGATCTAACACCAAATTCTCATAACTAATTTACAAGGATATGTGTTGCAGCCAGAGGGGAGAATTACCAATCAAATCTTGGGAGTTAAAGGGTTGAACGGATCCGGCTGTACCAGCGTGACGTTGTACTCGTCAACGTTTACCAAGAGAATAGAATCTCTTGCGTTTATCAGTTGACATAATCATGTATGATGACTGTGACTAAGATCCTTGAAGAGCGGAGATATATCGAGCTGACAGAAAATCTTACCAAAAGACGCCTGCGCAAATGATCCGATATACTGCTGGATTGTTTGATTCATTTCTCCGCTCGTCACTCCTCCATCCACAGGGCCTGCAAAGATAGACGGGTCATTTTTTTACTAAAGCAGGCTAGACCTTGAGGAAAATCGAAGGTACTAAAAATCACCTAAATTGCATAGAGTAACCCCCCCCCAAAAAAAAAAACATCTTACTCACCTACACCTCCTTCATCAGGGCCTACCTCGCTCCCACCACCACCCCCAACGCTACCACCGCCCCCAGTTCCTCCTCCAACTGCACCACCACCATTACTACCTCCTGTTCCACCCCCACCCCCTAACTGTGACTGGACTGCCTCTCCAACAGCTTGGTCCAAGTAAGCATCCAGCACTGTCTGGCCCGGCTCTAGTTCAATTTCTGCGCCAGGAAGGAACGACGGACCTATGATGATCAAAACAAGGACAAGAAATCAATTTTAGAAGCTTTTTTTCAGTAACCAATCAAATAAACACAAAATTAGGTATTTTGAGGACGATTTTAATTGCATGTAGTACTTAGAAACCTATTTTGGCTAATAACCGATAGCATTATTTTAAATTGAATCTAGTAAGGTGGCAAAAACTCCAATCAGTTACCATCAGAAATGATTATTTAAGATTCTATAGAGGATGACAAAGCGAATAATATCACGTTTCACCAGAAAAGCATCGTAACCATTTCAATCCTCTCATTTTATCTTTCATTAATAGACTCCTCTTTTCCCGGAAGCTGCCAAGTTGTAGGTGAGCGATTAGACCTCACAGCTAAATATTGACTAAAAATAATTTTGACGATGATGCACCTGCATGAATTCAAAGAGAAGCGTCAAATTTGGTATCATACCTTATATGTCACTTTCACCTGAATAATTTTTTTGGACCTCAAAGAAATAATTTACATGTAAAACCGAGTTTTCCTTTAGTTGTTACCCCCTGTTAAGTATTTCTGACTAAGAAATTGTTCACTCACCAAACGTTTTCAACGCGTAGGAACCAACATACTGCTCAATAAGACGAAGGCTTCCTTCCACGCCTGAGAAACTCCCGCCCAATCCACTCCCGGTTCCGCCAGATCCTATTCCTGTAAAATTACCACCTAATCCACTGCCAGTAAAATTAAAACCAGTTAATCCGGTGTAATTTCCTCCAAAACTACCGAGTCCTGCAACAAAGACAAAGGAATTGCAAATCGTGAAAAAGACAACGGTTTCCAAATAACTGTGCGATTTTTTTTCTGGAAATAACGTTGGAAAATGGTACTAAATTTTTTCTTTATGATTATGGAAAATCTAATGAAAAAGATAATCTTATTTACCTAATTTGTGTTCAAAATGTTTCCGCCAAGTAAAAAGATTTTATATTGAAAAATTCAAATTCGTCGCCTTTTGAGGGTATTTTGAGTAGCAAGTTAGAAAATCTATATTTAGTACTTCGTCTATAACTCACCGAAAGAGGTATTGCTGAAATGGATATTGATGAGTCTCCGAAATCTGCTGTCCAGCTCATCACCGGTCCACTGAGAAAGAGTAGGTCCTGGAAACGAATACAAAACAGCAACGATAACACAGTTAAACCAACATACACAAACGGAAAAAACGAGTCTTCCAAAGCTTCAAACGTTTGGTATAAGAATCTCACAGAGACAAACTGGGTGAAGTACAAATCACAGCCTTACTGGAGAGTTATTCTGCCAATTAATTGCGTTTCTAAAATCCTCTCATTCTTCATCTCTTTTATTTTTTCTTTTATTTTCCTTTTTCTCAGGGAAGGGTCGCTGTGAGAGGTGATCTTAGAGTAGCAGCAAGGTTTTGCAAGTTTCCTTATCAGTCTTTGAAATCTTCGTTTAAAATCAACCATACAGGAGTGATAGGTAAGCTGAGAATTAGGTCCTTCTCAACGTCGCTGTTTGTTACGAATTCCTAATAACAGCCTTCAGTAAGCTTGATTCTTACCCTTACGACCTCACACCCTTCCGCTCAACACTCCGTATTTGTGAACTATTGCGTGACACAGTAGGACTATCATAACACGGAAGTAAGTGCACTTATCGTATAATATAATAGGAGATGGGATATTCCATTAGTTCTTTTACCATATGTTTGGTTCACGTGAGATTCAACATATCCCTGTATCTCCTGCTGAGCGGCAGATGTTCTAAGGAGATTTACACCAGATACGTTGAAATAAGTCTCCACATACTCCTCCACCACTTGCTGATGTCCAGAAGTTCTAAGAAGATTTCCGCCTGAAATGTTGAAATAGGATTCAACATATTCCTGGACCACATTCTGAGCGCCAGTATTTCTCAACAAACTTCCGCCGGAGGTGTTGAAGTAAGACACGAAATAGTCCTGTACCACTTGCTGAGCGGCTGAAGTTCCGAGAAAATTCGCGCCAGATTGATTGAGGTAAGACTCCACGTGTCTTTGTACCTCGTGACGGGCGCCAGGAGTTCCAAGGAGACTACCGTTGACTGTAAATAATAAACAGCAACAACCGGAGTTCACACTACTATCTTATCACCAGCTTAGTGCCAATAGTGCCACTGTAGCAAAATCAGTAAGGAGGTTCAGTAAGAGAAATGGTAACCAACGTTACTCGAAGTCTGTTATTTCTGCGACCTATATTTTCAACCCTTTTGCTCCCATAAGTAACAACGAATGCCGTGAATTTCTCCTCCCCGTAAATGTATATGTTACACAGGCAGTAAAAAACCTCACAGCTCACAGGTCTGGAGGACTCCCCCCCCCCCACCTCCCCTTTGAATCCTTTATTGTCATACGAGGGAAGAATATCCTACCTCCAGTCCCTGCCTACTTTTACCAAAATCGAATTAATGGCGAATTATGTTCATGGTCTTTAAGAAACCTACTTGCTGATATGAGTAGCAAACTTACTTGAAAAGGAGAACTACAAAATGGAAAAAGAGACAAAAACCTCGCCGAACCCATCTCCAACAAAAAAACTCAACCTTTAGTCCCTCCCCCCCCCCCGCCTTCCCTACCTATTCATGTAAAAATTAAATAAAAATAAGTGCCTCACCGAGGGTGCAAATGCTATATCCTTCTGCATCCTGAAAAATATAGAAATTTTATTTATTCTCTTCTCCTGACGGGACGTCTTGTAAGGAATAGAGGGTACAGACCTGACTGTGACAGCTCCAAGAGTCTGGAGCTCACGCACAAGAGCAAAGAAGCAGCAAACTTGGGCAGAATGTCTGGCAGACGAAGGTAAGACATACACACAACCACATTTGCTACAAAATGAAACGGCTGATTTAACTGAGGTAAAGACATATTCAACTTAAAGATTTTGACAGTTTAGCCTCCTAAGATAGACGCAAATATCAGATTCCCGTTCGATTATCAAACTGACGAGAGAATAAGGCCTTTTTTCGTTATGCTTACCCGAGTGCAGTTCAGTTTGGCGAAACTGTTTTGATGCAGCTCCGGACCAGCATCTTGAGATGGATTTCCTTCACCTGGTCCTGGTTCAATTTCGTCTGGACCTGGTTCAATCTGACGAACAAATCGAGATCTGACGATGTAATCATCGTACAACCATGATGCTCCTTTATCATTCCTCAACACTGAGGGACGAATCTCTGACTTCACTTTGTCGATTTCCCTGCGAAGATTGTAGACATTCAATGAGAGAAAAGCAACCGAGGTAAACAAAATCCCAAAGCTGATGAATGTCAACCAATGGCAGATTGATGAACGTGCGTCACGATCAGTTTCTCTCTTCATGACGAGAAATAAAAGTACAATATTCTAGAAGATCTCCCTTTCTGAGGGTCATTGTATTATTGAGCTGACTCAAAGGTGTTCAGTTACAAAACAAGTGCGATAATATGTCATCCAATAATGAGCTAAAATTCACTTACACAAGACATATAGTTGCTTCTTTTTTTTTTTAAGTCTCCAAACAAAACTTGAATGTACTGTGATTGAAACTTTAAATCGCTGAAACGATACCAAGTTGGTGTTTTAGAAAGCTGTATGAAATTATTCTTAAGTTTTGATGGTGATGTCACCTAAGTGTCTCTCGTCACATACTTGACACCCAACGCATGCGGCTGCTTATTTGGTACATCGGTGCAAAATGATTTCATAACGTGACGTCTGCCTAGTTGGTAGTCTTTGGTAGCTGCGCAGCTGTTGTTTGGTCAGGTCACGCAGCGCGTTCATTTACTTCGAATGGAGAATGTATTGCATGACGATACCAGACATTTATCCGCACGAGACTACTTGACACATCCAAAGGCCGAGTCGTTTCCTTTGCAACCGTTCTTTGGAATGTCACGCACTTCAAAAAACGCCTCATAAGGAGACGATTAAGAATATTTCCTCACCCTAAAACGCTTAACGTAATCATTTGTTGGAGGAGAACCAAGCTGGCCTAGCAATAAGACTTATACGAGGAGACAAATGTTTCGTAAACACTGCAGGCGTAAACACTGTATGTGTTTGTAGAGGAGGGGAGGGAAGAGATGAACGTACCAAAATACCCTCGAGAGAAACGATCAAGTGTTTGGAGAGGCAGATATAACTGGGTGACGTCTCACGAGAAGAAGTTTACTGTCACAGTTATCTGCGTACATCCCAACGAATTTATGGCAGACTTAGAACAAACAAGATAAACTTTAAGTTATTAACAAAACGTACTTACCTTCATATGATATACATCGCGGGGCTATGTACTGTGGGCTCAGTAAAAATTGCATATGGCGGCTTGAACTAAGGAAAATTGTTATATTTTACATCTTTGAGTTACAAATCATCCCACTACCTTAGAAATGCCTCTCTCCGAGATGATTGCTTCTTTAGGAAGCAATCAGTACTTTTCAGCCGGATTTGGACTAGTTGGCGTGGGTGCAGGGCTTGCAGTGTTACGAAAGGGAGGTCAGTTTGCTTTCACTGCCTTCCGACGATACGCGATCATTACTCTTGAAGTTCCAAGCAAAGACAAGAGTTACCACTGGGTTCTACAGTGGATCGCCGCTCAGGGTCAAAGAGCCCAGCATCTCAGTGTAGAGACAACTTTTCAACAACACGAAACAGGGAAAATAAACACGCGATTCGACTTCTCGCCTTGTCCTGGGGTTCATTTCTTCAAGTACAAAAACAGCTTCGTTCGTGTAGAGCGATCACGAGAGAAGATGGTCGATCTAACCACGGGGGCGCCATGGGAGACTGTAACACTTACATCTCTTGCGACAAACAAACAGTTGTTTTTCGATATCTTGAGCGAGGCAAGGCAAATGGCACTTGAAAAACAAGAAGGAAAAACTGTTATGTACACAGCGATGGGTGCCGACTGGAGACAGTTTGGTTTTCCGAGGAGAAAGAGACCGCTGGATTCTGTGATTCTGGATGATGGTGTCTCTCAGAAAATTTTGGCTGATGTTAAAGAATTCATTGCATCTGCCAAGTGGTACATAGACAGAGGTATTGTCTTGGTGATAAACTTAGTACGTTGAGGACTAAGAACATTCCCAGTTTACAAATATAACAATGCTGATTCCTTACAGTAAACAGGCTTGCTTGCTGCTAGTTTTATACTGTTTCCTTGTGGGGCAGTACATCAGTACGGTTTCATTAGTCTGTATTATGCAAATGTTATGTTCCGATAAGAGATGGGAGAGGGAGGGGGGTGGGGAATGTGGAAGTGTGGAGGCATGATGGCTTGCTGACTGAACTTAAGGTTTAGAAGTAGGAGTCAAGTGCCAGCAGGTTGATTGTCTTGTGTTTTTTAGGCAAGATAATTAAGTCTCACATTATACCTCTCTCCACCTATGAGCTTAAAACTGTCAAGAAATCCTAAAGTAGAATAAGTTCTGGCATTGAAGGTTACTGGACTTGAAAACTATGCCTCTCACTGTTAACAAAAATTGTTTTGGGGACATGTTAATACATGTATTTTTAAAATTTTTTTAGGTATTCCATACCGAAGAGGATATTTGTTGTATGGGCCTCCTGGATGTGGGAAAAGCAGCTTTATGTATGTTGTGCTTTTGAATTATATCATATATATAAAACTATTTCTTGTCTTTAAGTGTACTGTGTAAAAATGCATGCAGCCACAACTTCATGGATTTAACTTGACATGTACATACAACTTTATGTTCAGATTAAATATTTGAAAAAGAACTTAATTTTTGTTATATCTGGCTAAAACGCATCAACACCCCAGAGTCAAAGTTGTAATATTTAAATAAATGTTAATAGAGGTAACTTGTTGTGAATTACATGTATGTTCTTCATACATGTAATAGGTTAATTTAGGTTTTTTTTTGTGCACCGTCGAGACGGCCCTTAACTTAAAGTGCTGCAACTTAGTTTTCATGTTTGATTTCTACCAGCTTTCCTAACCATCACCTCTACTGACTAAGATCATCATAATTTTTTTTTTTTGCCCAAAACATGGGGAATTGTCGAGGGAGCCAAATGTAAAAATTTTGCTCCAGCATTAAAGCATGTTGAATTTATCTGGCAAGATTGCAGTACATACAAATGTAATTGTGCAAAATCTTAAAGATTGGCCTGCTAAGATTTTAGTCATTGAGGCTGCAAATCTAGACTAAATGGTGTTACTCTTTTCCCCATTCTGTGGGCCTTGGCTTTGATCTTTAACCCTTTACACCCTAACATCAGTTGACATATTCTCCATACTGTTCTTGATACATTTCCCAAAGTGCTGACAAGGAGAATTTGTTTAACAATCTAGAGCTTATATCAGTTGTGATCATTTCCTTTTCTCTTGTGACCTTTATCTGTGATTTTGGGGGTGATGTTGTGAGGAGAAATCAGATGCTAGTCACTCACAGAGGTGAAAGGGTTAATGAATCAGGTCCCTGGATTTTTTCTTTTCATTCTATATTTTATGTAAAACTTCTCCTGGTGAAGCATCTGAACAAGTTATGGAAACAACTGTACTGTTCTCATGTATTTTTACCAACAGTTCATTGTTGCTCTGTTTCTGTAATAACTGAAATAATCATCAGCCAATTAATGTAACATTTTTTCAACTATCAGACAAGCACTAGCAGGAGCTCTGGACTACAGCATATGTGTCATGAACTTAAGTGATCGCAGTCTGTCAGATGACCGCCTAAACCATTTAATGAGTGTAGCACCCCAGCAAAGTATTATTCTGTTAGAGGATATTGATGCTGCCTTTGTAAAGAGAACTGATGAGAAGGAAGAAGGGAGAGCAAGTGGTTACGTAAACAGGGTATGGAAAAGATTGCGCTGATTTTCCTGAAAATCTTATGTAAGGGGTTCTGTAAAGTATTACGAGTGTGAGCTATGCTTGCACAAACACTCAATGATGGGTTATTGCATGAAGATGACTGTTGCTGTGGACTAAATTTTGGTAAGATTTTTTTGACTTATTCCTTTGACCCAATGTTTATAACCTCTTCTGTAAAAAAAGAAATCAGTTTCCTTAAATGACAAGGTTTATTGAAACATTGGAGCACTGGTACCAAAGGTCTGCCAATAATTGTCCTTCTGACAGCCACACTGTTCATTTCTTTATAAATTTTTCAAGAGAATTGTACATATTAATTTTATCAAAGGGTAAATCTTAAGCTGATGAGTTTGTTTAACCTGCAGGTAATAGAGTTGTGAGCATTAGTTGCATAGCAATTTCAGGGGGTTTAAATATTTATTTTAAAACTTTTTAAGGGTCTGGATTTTTTCACATACTCTTCTTGTAAACATCTGGAATATTTTGGCGTTTAAAGAAACTTCAACCTCTTTCTGTGAACCGATGTTTGGGAGAGGGATGATCTGAGTTACTTTTCCTTGTTAACTTTTCTTCAGGTGACTTTTAGTGGTCTTCTGAACACCTTGGATGGCGTGGCATCATCTGAAGAACGCATTGTTTTCATGACTACTAATCACCTGGACAGGCTTGATCCAGCCCTCATACGACCAGGCAGGGTGGATGTCAAACAGGAGATTGGCCTCGCTTCCAAATCTCAGTTACAAAAGATGTACACTCGCTTTTATCCCGACCAGATTCCTTCTTGCGCAGAGGAGTTCGCGGACAAAGTATTTAGATTGAAGCAGGGAAGAAGCATCGCGCAGATACAAGGACACTTTATGCTATTCAAAAACGACCCTCTAGGTGCCATAGAAAATATCGAAATTCTTAGAAACTAGTTCACGTTTCTGTGCTTGATTAAAATGAATTACATTATTTGCAGTGTTTAACATTTGTTTGTGTAGAGAGTTGCCTGGAAAAGAAAACGATAGTCTGAGGATGATAATGGTTACATCTCACTGTTCAAATCTAAAATTTTAGTCTCTCGAATGTAGTAACACCTGGTTGTATTAAACCCTGTAAGTTTGCCGATGCAAGGGTGCTTGCGCGGATGCTGGAATGAATTTCCATTGTGGTCTAAATTTTGTGGATTTAATTTACCGTCGTTGGCTGAAAAAACGTATATAGCAATTTATTACAATCGAAGCTGTCTTCACAGACTATCTGGTAAGCTTACAGCTCTGCTTACCGTCGCCTCTACAAGATCCCATTAGAATTCTCGTACAAGCTATGTACTGACTCATCCTCGAGGCTTGAAAGTGGAGGTGCACATGCGCGTTGCACAAGTGACGCAGAATTTTTGCGTCCGTTTCTTTCCTCTCTTTTTTCCTTACTTAACCGCACACAGTTGGAGAAGTCAATTTCTTGAGGTACATACACAAGTCACAAATCTTTGAGGTCTAGACGGAAAAGATTTCTCCGTTTTACTAGGAGGACGGGAAAGGTTCTTTGCGTTGTCAGAGTGAAAACGCATTTTTCATCCGTCTTAGGGTGAAAGAAACCTTAGATTGAAAGGTTAACAATCATATGGCCGGCCAGCCGTTAAATGAAGTGAACAATAGTTTTTTTTTTAATAATACTGCTTGTGGTCACCCAAGAGAAACGTTCTCGTAAGCAAAAACTTCCCGTTACGCCGAGTATTCTATTGCTGTGTGTCCGTTTAATTGAGATGCTTTGCGTTGGTTCATTTATCTCGCCATGTCGTATTGATTAAACATCACGTTGAATTATTAACATTAAGGTCACAGTTGTGGTAATCTTTGCACGTGCGCATCAAATTGTCTCGCATACACCCACGGTAGGTTCGACCAACATTCCATCTGTGTACATTCAAGCCTTAGGGATAAGATATCTTAAAAGTTAACTTAGTTAACCTTCTACCTTGACTTCATTTTTAACATAGCTTTAGTATGCGTTGTTGAAACATTTTAAGCGGCACTTTCGTCTGGCGTCAATGTCAATTACAGTTGTAAACATTTCCCAAAACTTTGCCTCACTTTTGATAGTAAAACTCCACTTATAGAAGAACGGCTGTGAGAAGTATATTTGTATAAAAAAATAAATAAATACAAAAATGAATCGAAAAATCAAATCATGCACTGTTAATCCTGCGGTTATTTCGGTACCTTTAAACAGAAGTCAGAAATAAAGCGACAGAAGGTGCCAGAGAGCCGTAGGCTTAAAGGTGTATATTGTTTAATAACGCCTCCTAAGTTTCTTTTATATTGGTTTAGCTAATTTCTTGGCCTAACATGTACACGAGCTTTATCGACGGTCGCGCTTCACAGCACATTCATTACCCTCTTAGTTTAATTTGTCTGTTTGTCAGCCCGTTTATCAGTAGTAATCATAACGAGGGTTTTCGTAAAACAGTTGTTACGAGCTTCGCAACGAATCTAGGGGTATTTTGCATCTATACTTGCCCTCGCATCTATAATTGGCAATGAATGTAATTTGTCCCTCCTCTTCCCTCCTACATTGAAAAAAACACCCTCAGTGAACATTCGTCAACTGACCTAATTTTAAACATGGCAAACACCCGCAAATATAAATACGAGAGTAGAGTACAAAGGTTAACAAACAGAAAAACTGTGCGTTTTTCATCTATGCGAGAAATTGGTCTTGGTACGTTGGAATTACAAAGGCCGGTCGGAAATTACAATTACAGCTTGAAAGGGATCTAAAGTCAAGATCAAAACAGTTCTTCTTTTCTGATGAGATCCAGTAATGAATACTTCAAAAAGAGTAGTCACATCAAGTGGTCATCGAATCAAATACAGTTGATCGTCCTGAGAATTATTAATTGTTGGAAGAACCAATTGTCTTCTGCCAACCAAAACGAAACGAAAGTCTTCATTGCGTAACGATTCCATCTGGTCCGATCATTATTAGATTAGTGTATCTTTACTGTAAACTGATGCAATTTTCGCAAATAAGTTGGTTAATATGTCACAAAGTGTCTTTCAAATTCAACCCTCAAAGTTTTTTCCCATTATATCACAAACTTAACTTAATATTCTGTTTTGTCATGTATCAAGAGATACTTTTTCAGCAGAACAATGGCATTTGAGACAAATTCAAGAAGTTCTTTAAAAAAAACTAGAATTTGCTTAATATTAGGCATTTGTTTATAAATTCCAATATCGCAATAACCTCAGATACAGTGCCAGATGTAAAGTCACGATAGAGTTAAAGCTACAAAGATTCAACTCAATGAGGTATGTAAGAAAAAAAAAACAAGGATTAAAGGGTCAAAGAATACAAGGAAACTTATTTACTCTGATGGTATTCCCATACTACTTTGTGAAACAAGTTTGGGAGAGGTTGCCAACTATTATGAAATGAAATCACTTTGTCGATAATTGACATAAATCGTTCGAGCAATTTAGTCAATGAGCCATGAAAAACTGACCTATATCTCTCACTAGATATTTTCAAGGAAATGTATTTGCCGAAAAGTGATAACATTATTTTTTAATATAGACGTAGAATTTGATTTTCTAGTCTATTTGGTGCCTATCAAATTGCCAGTTTTTTCGGTGGCGGTGACGTCAAAACAGTGAAATTAAAGACTCAAGCAATCAATATGACGGTAAAACAATAGTAAATATGTAATAAAAAATTTTTTTAAAAGAACTGCAAAAAGCACGTTTGCAGTTTTTCTAGACATTAACAACTGACGTACACGTATTTTAAAACTTTCATTTAGATTGATAACCCTGTCCCTTTAGGTGGTTATCAAATCAAGACATCAAGCAAACAATAAATACCCCAAATCAAACGATAACACTGGTTGCCACGGCTTGGAAAATATACCCCATGACGTGGTCTAATTTTCTTAAACCAACGCATTGCTGACTACTGAATTACTAAACTCATATTTTGCAATATTATACACCTGCTGAGATTAATCTGCTATGAAACAGCTTTACCTCTTGGTAGAGTTCATTTGTTTGTTTTTATTTTGTGAGTACATCTTTAGTGGAATAAGAAAAAATGTTCCTTTAAAATAAATTAATCAGAGTAATACTTAGATGAAAGAAACTTATTTGACAGCTGTAAATTTAACTTCATTATATGACCACTGGTAGGAAAAAAATAAAAACAAAAATGTATTGGCTGCGTCAGGTTTCTTTAATGACCACTGGTAAGGAAAAAAAGAAACCAAAAATGTATTGGCTGAGTCAGGTTTCTCTACAGAGCTCGCTTATGCTGATTTTGCATCTCTTTAAATCTTTCGTCATTAACGTTTCTCGCCCTTCAGCACAAGTAAGCCAACTGAAGGCGCCTTTGTGCTCATATCATGAAGAAACATCCTGTTTATTAGTTGTCATTTGTACCGTTTCTCCAACTTCCTCAGCGAAAATTGTTTTAACAACTTCCTTCCTGGATTTTTGTCAAATTCAACTTTTGACTTAAGCCCAATTATGCACACAGAAAAAAAAAATTAGAAAATTTATGACACAGGATCAAGATATTTTTGTCCAGAAAAAAATTTTTTCCACAACTCTGAACAGTGTTTTTCACTGTGACGAAAGAGTACAATAAACAAAGTATTGGACCCTTGATATGAACTCTTGATTCAAGAAACCAGTACTTAATGATCATCTCATTACTCAGAGGATATTAGCTGCCAAATCATTTATGTGTCCCTAATAATTAGTGAGAGCAGTGTATTGTGCTTTGGCTGCACAAATGATAATGAGCAAAAAGCAGATGTTTAAAAGGACAGAAGGTGGGAAGCTCTTTCATACCAGATAGGTTCTCAAAAACCACGATTTGATTTGCTTGGAGGTCAATCAAACATTTTCAATTCAAGTCCAGCTACAAGGATAAGGTAAATGGATTTTCTTATTTGAAGTCATGTACAATAATGAAAAATGAAACCTATCCTACTTCGCCTTGCTTGTTCCCAATGAATGCTTAATGTTTTCGAAGCAATTTTTGAGCCTATGGTTGCTGATAACAAACTTGATTCGTTTGTCTTGAAATTACAATGGAGCATACTGTTTTATAATTGGCATCGATAAATTACCTTTTTCGAGGTAGGTTCCTACGGTTTATTTAGCCTTGATCAGGGTGTTTGTCCCATTTTTTCGTAACTCTACCGTTTTTCTTTGCAAAAGAGACCGAAATCAGTACCGCGCGAAAATTGTTCGCATCTTTTAGCCTACTTCTTTGTAAAGTTGTTCAATATTTTGTCAACGCAATCAGCTAAAAAAAGGATCCGAACTATTTACTCAGTAATGGAATGCAAGATTATGTCTATTCGAGTACTCACATATCATTCTCTCTCTTGAAGTTTTTTGTGTGCTAAGTGGGAGCAGATTTGAGAAGAATCTTCACTTAAACTTGACAATGATAAACACTTGTCATGAAAAACCTCACCGTCTCGCTGCTCATACTATTTCAGGGCAGCCTAACTCTTGGATGTTTTTTTTTTCTTCCATAGATACATAAGCAGTGAAAGCACTGAAACAGCTAGAAATGTTGACATTAAGGTATTGGTAGCTAATTTTTAAACTTAAACCTATCTATTTTGGGACTGCCTTTTAAATATGATTTTTTTTTAATACTTGGTTACTTGTAAGAACCATACACCCTTGAGGTGCAATCAAATATGAGATTTAATTCTTGGATTCCATGAATTTGGTGAATTAAAATTGCAGTGAGGCTGCGACATAAGTATTAATTAAAATTGTTAAAAACTCATAGCTTCCTTTTGTTTCGATTAACGATTCTCTCAATCTTGTAGCCTTCTCTTAGTGCTGGGGGTATGTCTCTTCCAAAGCGGGCCTTCCGTTGGTGGAACACCTGACAATTCCGATACATTTTTAAGGGTTGACCGCATGTGTCAACCGATACCTCTGTACCTTCGTCTAAACTGTATCAGGCGCCGTTACCGCACGTTCGACGGGACATGCAACAATCTGTGCAACATAACCGAGGGCTCTGCCGAGACTGGATTCGACCGCTTCCTCCCACCAGCCTTTCAGAACGGAGATGGACCTAGACTCATGTCTTCATCTGGTGCTCCACTGAAGAACACGCGAACAATCAGTAAAAACGTGTTCAAGAGTACGTCTGAAGATGTAGGTGGAAAACCTCCACCTTTCACTCACGTGACCATGACGTGGGGTCAATTTATAGATCATGACATCACGTTAACTGAGTCCAACGAGACTGCGGGATGCGGGACCAACAACGAACAATGTCCCACCAACATTCCCGGATGTATAAGCATACCGATCTCACAGAACAACCCCGATGATCGACTGGCAAACAATGTAACTGCACAATGCATTCCCCTATCACGATCAGCATTGAGGGATCGTGAACAGGTGAGAGATTCCTGCAGTCTTAAGCGTCATTTTCATCCGCATTGCAGTTAACATTTATCTTTTATAAACAAACGAATCCAGTGAGAAAAGTTATATTTTCTTATGTGACATAACAATGCGGGGCAGGAGAGAGAAAAGTTTGATGAAACTTTGAATTTATGCGCAACTTTGAAGAAACGAAAAGAATTTCAGTTGAGCACATAACGCGAAGTACAAATAGAATTGGAGGTCCCAGTATTGATCAATCACGGGGGAAGTGCTACCCTTTGAAATAAACACTACTTCGATTTAGCAAAAGAAACCGACAAAATACTCGTTCGTTCTTTTTCAGGTTAACTTAGTTTCATCCTACATTGATGCTTCGATGGTTTATGGAGCTAATTGTGAAGAGGCAGAGAGCCTCCGTGACAAAATAGCAAATACTGGAGCTTTACGCGTTCTACCACTGCCAGTGAGACGCTCCGACAGGATGCCAATTTTACCTGAAGCTAGCCCAGAATCCTTTTGTAAATCACCGAGGCCTGCAGTGAGGCCTTGTTTCCTAGCTGGTGATTTTAGGAGAGTCAATGAAAATCCCGGTAAGAATTTGTGTGGGACAATATATCTCCAGCTATCCATCAGGAGGACGTCTCTCTTATTTACACAAATTCTGTTGTGGTCGTAAGCGAGACTGAATAGATATTTGCCAATAAGCATAGGGATAAAAACAGAGAATCTTTTAAGCTTGTATCTCTTATATGCATGCAACTTTTAATTCCCCATCTTCAGTAATCGTTTTTATTAAGGAACACAACAACCCCGTAAATATTATGAATTCAGTTTGAACGAAGAGAGTAACACCTAGCTCATGAAAAATCAAATAATCATGAAGGGCAAAGTTTAACAGAAAATAACTAAATCCCGTTCTCTTTTCCTTATATTTCAGCGCTTATGGTAATGCACACCCTTTTTGTGCGTGAACATAATCGCATTGCACAGTTCCTTCATTATCTGAATCCAATATGGCAGGATGAAAAGCTTTTTCAGGAGGCACGAAAAATAGTGATTGGTCAAATACAGCACATTACATACAACGAATGGCTTCCTGTTCTGTTTCCTTCTAAAAAATTGGTGAGGATCGATTTATTTATGAAATGCATGATACTTTATGATACTTCGCGTTTTTCACCTGCTGCACCGATTGCTTCGATTAAAGTCAGTGATCATTACGTTAAGCCAACTAGTGTTGTCACAGACCTTGGAGTCACACTTGATTCACACCTCACACCTGTCGCGTTCGTTTCATTCTATTGGCAGAATCAGAAATTATCTTTCGCAAGCGGATACTGGGCGCAATGTTCATGCCTTCGTTTCATCGAAATTGGATTATTGTAATGGTTTGCTCTATGGAATTCCCTCCAGTGAAATTGAGATACCACGGCAAGATTAACTGTGTGCATGAAGAGGACTGATCACATTACTCCTGTTTTAAAAATTTTTGCACTGGCTTAATGTTAATGACAGAATAATTTTTAAGTTACTTTCGATTACGTACATATCTTTTAATGGCCTTGCCCCGGTGTATATTAATGAACTGTTTCATCATTACACTCCCTGTCGCTCTCTTTCTTTCTAGAGATTCCAACCTTCTAGTTATCCTTAAGACTACCCCTAAGACTACTACAGTTACTAACGGAGATAGATCTTTTGAGGCAATTGTTCCGAAGTTATGGAATCAGCTACCGCTTGCCATTAGACAAATTAACTGTTGATAGTTTTAAAAAGGCGTTGGAAACGTACCTGTTTCATGAGAGCTCTTTTTTTTAGTTGTAAAAAGCATCGAGACATTTATATGTAGAATGCGGTTTTTAAGAACTCTAATTATTATTATTGATTTATCCAAAATGTTCTACTGGACAATTCGATTAAGAGCTTGAGTTTCAATCGCGTGATTATTTATGGAAATCGAGAACGAATGGTTTAATTGTTTTGGCATAAAACTACTTGTCGTTCACAACTTAACAACAAGGAAGGCGCATGTTTTTATTGATAGTCAATGATAGACTATTTAGTTTACTCACTACCTATCAAAGAATAGATAGTGAGTTGCGAAGCCAATATATAAGCTATAAGACTACTACGTCCCCCTTATGCTTCCAGTGTTACTGCAAGAGTACATCGGTTCACCTCCTGGCCTCGTCTGCATCATTTCAACGTCGTTCTTCACAAAATGCACTGAGAAGAAACTAGAGAGTACCAATTTGAAATAACATTCTGTTGCAACAATTATCTACACATATTCACTGTGGATTGAATTACGCTCTGTTCTAACGTGTAGAACCTTACTGCTGTATAGGTCAGGGCGAGCAGTTGACTCCAAGACTTGATTAGGATAAAAGCAACGTGGGCGCTATTGCGCTTGGAGCTGATTTAGTTGGAACTAAATTCTTAATATTCTGCCTGTCATCCAGGATATTTAAATTTTCCAAGTCATCAACTCTTATCTTCATCTCGTAAATTAACTTAGACATGTATTGACTGGGATAACCACACCTCCTTTGAACAAGTGTTAGTACACACAATATCACGAAAAACGGTCAATAATAATACAATTCATAGTGCAAAAGTTACATTTGAAGTTTTAATAATCTATTATTCATCTCATCGTTTATTATATTTATTATGTTACCAAAAGAGAAACGACGAGGGCATTTTACTGGAGTCATCTGGCCGGTTCTTCAGCGGTTACAACCCAAATGTGAGGGCGACAACCTTAAACGCATTTGCAGCAGCGGCTCTCAGGATGGGTCACTCCTTGATTCGACAGACGTTTGGACAGTTCAGTAAAGCATTTGTACGACTGGGAGAGATAAATACCACAACATTTTTCAATCCTGACCCACTTTACACTTTAAGGAACAACGGTATCGACGGAATTTCTCTAGGGTTAATAAAAGAACCATCGCAGAAGTTTGATAGGTAAGGACTCGTAATAATGATAATACTAACGATAAAGGATATCTATGGCGCCATATCCTATAGCTCATGGATCTTTACAACACTTTGCAAGGGACTTTGGCCAGATTGCATTAAAAAGTTTACAATTTTTTGAAGGAAATTTTTGTAGATGCCCCAAATTTCGGAACAAAGGCCAAACCACAACAACAGCAGTCACATTCCCTTAAAAAGAAAATTGATTGTCTTTGCTCTAAGTTCAGCTTCCATATCGTTGTCTTCGGGTCATTCAACCAGCATACGTTGTCTTGTCCAACGTATATCAGGAGATCCTTATCCATCAATCACACGACTTAATAATACTTCCCATGGAGAAGGGAGTGGGATCTAAAACTCAAGTTCGATTACAGTACCTCACCTATTGGTTCCATTTCTTGCTCTATAGGTTTTTCACTGTACTTTCCTATTTATTTTTTAACCTCCACTAAACCGATACCTAAAATCCAAACACCTCTTGGACTCAGTGAACGAATCGTGGGGATGTACCACGTCAGTTTAACCTCCTTAAACCAAATTCCTTGGTTTTATATAAACAGTTATTGCTTTGTTTCCTCACGTAGGAACTTCGTGGAAGCTGTACGCGAAAGTCTCGTAATAGAAGGACCAACCATCGAGGGTTTTGTGGGAGACCTTATGGCAATCAACATCCAACGTGGTCGTGACCACGCCCTACCACCTTACATAGAATTCAGACGAGCTTGTGACTTGGATAAAAACTTAACCGGTGGCCTTGTCACAGATTTTTCACAGCTAACCAACATTGACCCCGCGCAACTGGGTAAGATTAAAGAGTCTTATGACCATCCTGCAGACATAGACTTGTATGTGGGAGGAGTCAGCGAGAGGCCACAGAAAGGGTCTATATTTGGGGAAACGTTCTCTTGTCTGATTGCTCGAAGTTTCAAAAGATACCGATTTGGAGATCGTTTTTGGTACGAAAGACGTGATTCTTACACAGGATTCACAAGCAGGCAACTGGATTCTATCAGAAGAGGTAGTTCCCTTGCAAGAATCATCTGTGATAATTCAGATTCTGTGAAGGAACTTCAAAGGCGTGTATTTGAAAGCAGCACAGTAAAGGTTCACTGTGATGACATTCCATCCATCAACTTGAACTTGTGGAGAGAGGGTAAGTGGCCGGTTATGCATACCTCTTAAAATAATCAGTTTTATTCAGGCATTTATCTCCTCCAATCCGAGTTGATGTGAAATTTTAGATGAAAAAAAAGTTCGCAGGTAACACTACCAAATGCATTCAGATACGACACCCAGATGCCTGTTAAGTGGTAAATATAACTCATTTAGTAGCAAATGTTTTTTCTCAATAAACGACATTTAAACTTCGGCGTACCTTGATGAACTAATCTATCTGCCAAAAAGTGGTCACCATCCTGTTCGTAAGGTAAAGATAAGTTAGAGTGTCTATAAACCGAAACTGATGTAATCACAGCGGCCAGCCAATCAGAGCATAGAAATATCACAAGGAGCCAATGAAAATTCAAAGAAGCGACAAACAAACTTTTTCACGGTCGGATTTAGTTTAGCATCTGTTTCTTAGAGCGGGTCTGGAGAGAATTTTTTGAGCCAATAAAAGAGCGAAGTAAAGCTAAGCCAATGCAATAGCGCATTACTTTCGACACTACATTGATGATTGTCTTAAGAGTGCAAATTTTAGCCAAAAAAAACTCCCGCTTGAGCATAACACTTATTTGTTTCGAAATTCTCAGTGCACAGGGCCATCTAACATGTGCTGAAATAAACTGGTTCACAAACTATTTCCACAAAGTTCCAAGAACTTCGTTGGAAAAAAAAGAGAACTTCACATAATTAACGGTTGAACAGATATAATACAAGATGGAAAACAACACAAATCAAGATAGGAGAAGAAAATTAATCATTTGCTCCTACTTATTTTGTTTCCTTTCTCTAGATCCGGGAATGGAGGATGAAAATCCATCAGCAGAATGCGAAGCTTGCACTGAGTCCATAAAAGAGGGCCAGGTGATGGGGCCAGATGACGCAATGTCCACGGGGGCGGTCTCTGTTACAACTTAAATCTTAGGATCATGTCTTTTTTTCGGTGTTACGATGTGTTAAGCATTTCATGGCGCATTGAAACAAATTTTCCTTGAGTGTGTTGAACCTTTCATTCCCTTTAGTCAACTATTAATAATTTTAGCTAAAAATATCACCATTACGCCACAGACAGGTGATGAGACCAACGAAGATATCAGGTAATAGTCTGGTTTAAGACTAAGTCGAGTCCTTACCAATGACGGAAAGGGGACTTTAAGGAGAATTAGTATTTAGATCTAAGAAGTGAAAAGTCACAATGAAAGAAGATTTGAACATTCGACGGCAACGTTGGTTTTCGAGATTTCCCATTTATTCTTTATTCTTGTAAGTACGTTCAGACACTGGCAAATGATTGCAGAGTCTTCGATAATCAATAAAATATTTTCAAAGTTAATTTTATCGAGGCACTGTGTGACTTAAGTCTATTTAGGAATTAATGTTGAAGGCGAAATGACCAGGGGCACCTTGAGCGATAGCGCTTCGAACTTTTCCTTATTTTGCTTCTGGAATAAAGATGTTTCTGACGGTTTCTTCATAACAGAAGCTCTCAGATGAGCCACTTTTCATCGACCTTTTCGACAACGGTTCGTTTTGTTGGGAAACTTCCCGTGGATTGGGGGGCTAAAGATGCAACTCATTCGTCAAGAACACTGATAATTAAATTCATTGTCTCATTACCTAATTAAGACTCATTACGAACTAAAGCCACCCTTAAATTGGCATTCAACCATTTGGCTAGAGTTTTCGTTTCCCGCGCGTTCGGGTAAAGATGAAATACATTTGCCCTAAAGCAGGTTTTCTTCGTGACCATTTAGAAAACAAAGTGCGTCAATGCAAAAGCAAATATTGCTCGCGTATTGATTTCTGGTGAATCGTGAACTCACGTCAATTTATATCTCATGAGGTATTTAAAATGAAAACAGCTAAGTTCAGCTGACACCGAAAAAATTTATCAGCATACGACGTCAATAGTATCTTTCGATGTTATGTGAAGGTGGACTTTGCTCGTAACGTATAATTTTGAAGCGATGGTTTCATTATGTTTTGGATATTAACCATGCAAAGACAATACAGATTACTTGACTGTTAAAACAAAAAGTTGAAAGGTAGAAGGTAAACGGTTCACTGCCAAATTGCGAGTACTTTTCGTGAACAATGATGTCGACGGCTTAAAAAGTTAGTGAAATACTTGGTGGCTGTGCAGCATGACGTGTATCAAACTACTCACTGTTAACGTCTTTTGAAAGACCTTAAATTTTCAACTTTGCGAAATAAACATGCCCCATTCGCTTTCGCACCTTAGCCGTGTTACAATGACTCTTCAGATTTATCGTATTTCATATCACATATCGCAGGGAGGAAAAATTGAAGAAATTCATATGACTGATGAGGGGAACAGGGGCCGGTTCAAAATTTGCATTTTGCAAAGATTTATCCATAATTGTTTGCGTAATATCATATGAATACTTTCGTCAAAATAGTTCAGATTGTAACAGATGGCAAGATTGCGAAGTTTTTAATTAGCATTTCAACTTTACAGCAAGAAGTAAATACTACGTTTGCTTCTAGGGAAACATTTCTTTTCCAAATACCGGTTTCTACAATTAAGCTGATTACATTTCTTGAGTTTTTTTTGTGGCAAAGGTTAATTCCAAGATATTTTGTGCAGTTATCCAAGAATTGATTCTAAATGAAATGAAGTCAGTAGCAGAAATAGATGTCAAACAAATACAAATAGACAAAGGTATTCTTCGATGACGAGATTGTGAGTGCTGATAAATGCAGAATTGCGTCACTTTTTCCGAAACAAAACTATGAGCATCCAAAGAATGTGAACACTTCAATACTTTCTTTGGGCAAACGGCATCAACATTTGGCAGATAATTCCATGACGCTAGCACCACAAGTATTACTTTTCCATTGAATAGACCTGCCTCGTCACACACCGGAAGCCAAATAAGTTGAGCAAAAACTACCGCATTCTTTAAATACAACAGTGACTACAGTATTTTAACGTTAAAAATCCTAAATTCTGGATTTCTCTGTTATTTATTACATAATTGTCAGCAGGCAATAATGCGCCGTAAGTAAGGAAGTTAGGCCATTTATCGTAAACTACCACAGCAAACCTACCACCTAAAAGATTCACATCACTGATTTGGCTTGGATTCTAACTAAAAAGTTTCACTCTTTGGAGGCAAAGGTATTAATTTCATTCTTTCTCACAGATCATTTTTTAATTTATTATTATTTTCCAATTACTTACCAACGATTTTTTAATTTCTTGAATGCCCTTATGGCTATTTCAACAGCCACTGACTGGTTGTTTGTCCTCTTATAGCTTCCCTTGGCTGTTCATAAACTGTTACGTTCCAAAACAGGGAACGCAAACATAGTTTGATGACACAAACCATCGTGGTTGGTTTTTCAAAGATAACGAGAAATGAATTTATGTTTACCCTGAAGATATCTGTTCCCTGTATCATCTACAACCTATTAATCGCAAATGCGTAGTCGATTCCTCTACTTTTGCACCTATCTGGGACCAAGACTTTGTTTAGCCAGTGTTGTATGTTAGTAAATATCAACCTGTACACTTTATGCACTTTTTGAGAAAAGAGATTATATCAGTTAACTACTATTCAAGCCTGAGAAATGCTTGTTTCAAAAGGCGAGTAGAAAAGTGTTGGTTAACGATACATGAGTAGGCGAAACCTTCCCCTTTTCAATGAACGTCATATAATCATGCCCATCACCAGCCTATATAGCGATTTTCGGTCAAATTACCTAAAAGTGATGCAGGATTGTTTTAGTTCAACTTGACTTCGCTGTCTTGTTCAAATGTGGGCTAAGAACCCATTTCCATAACTAAAGAAATATCTTAAACATTTGCCACTGGCATGAAACCATAAAAAGCGTGATTCCTTCCCACGGGTTCTAACCACACTTTGCTCCGATCTCGCGGTGTCATACTCTATTAGCTGCGCCACCGGGAATGGGAAAGAGTTGGCGTACTTGGCCTAAGATTACGTTTGTATGTTTACAGTTATCAAATTAAAGTACTATTTGTTCTTTTCTTAAACCAGAAGTGTACATGGAAGATGAAGCTTATGATGTACAGACTAATCAAGAACACGACTGCATGAGACATATTCAAACTAAACCGATTTTTAAAGTTTCCAACTGTTTTTTCAGGACTTTAAAAGAGCTGCTTCGCAAAGATGATTAAGCGAAATTTTATTCAGGACAATGTTATTCGACATTGTTTCAAACAACTGCACTGAACAGTGCGTAAATATTCAAGACTATTTGTAATGGAGTAAAATCTACCATTTCTTTTCCGAACAGTGACGTACATAAACCGAAGTAAGCATTTGAAAGAAAAATGATGCAAATATAAGTCAAAAATAAGGTAAAATTAAAGGCAAAAGGCCATGAAATGTTGGGGAAAGAGGAGACATCAAAAGAAAGAGGCGTTGCGGATCTTAAATGCAGACGCGTCGACAAAGAAGTTTACTCATCATTAATAAAAATACTGAAGACAGCAAAAAGGTAACATGTTTTGCATTATAAATCGTCCCAGGATTGGTTCGCTTTTTTTTAACGCTAACATTTGCTGAAGCTAAATAAACAAATACAGGAAAACGTACGCGAAACTTAGGCTGGGTGGTCAAATGAATTGTTTTTTTATCACTTGAACCCTTCCCTGCAAGCTTCCCATCAGTAATTAACGGGAGTGCATGAGAAAAAACCTTACAGCCGTACTCTGAACGTTGATCTATGGCTAGATTGTTTCTTTATGTTACTGCAAAGACATAAGACGACTGTTTTAAGACTATTTAATTCAGTATCAAAGGTATAAAATCACTAAAAAGGTCCACTTTTTCCAAGCTGGAGGGTTTGGCTTACAAATACACGAGCAACACTACAAATCATCATTGATAGACTTGAGTGTCTAAGATCAACCAGAAAATTCCAAACAGTGGGAAAGCAATATCACCCTCTTCGTTTTGCTCAACGGTTATCAGAAATGCAATATTTCCTTTCAGTGCATCGTTTAACTTCAAGGGCCTTGACACTACGGCAATCTATTTCTTACGGAGTATCAATGTTAAATTTTCTTTGAATTCGAGCGGAAGTGGTCACAAAAATTATTCTAAAAAAGCTTTAGGTCTCAATTTAAATCGTTTATTAAGTTTTCGAAACAAGTTTGGGCCAAAGCTTTCGACTGTAAGCGACAAATAAGATTTGGTTTAGTTAAACAGAGGAGTGGAATTTCGGAGGTTTACTCCACTGAGTATAACTGAATATGTTAAAAGTTATCCCGTTACAATATCCGGCCTTGGAACAGTTTCAAAAGACCCAAATATACTTTGCGTGGTTATGTTCTGACACACCTGACCGCTTAAGGTACAATATTGTTAACTCGTTATTTTTAGCTTTGATGAAAGCACGACAGAACAGATCACACATTTTGAACGCCATGAAGACAACGATCTAGATGAAGAGGCATCTTCGTGTATGTCTACTATTGTCTAGGCATCCTCACATGCTTGCAAACCTGTTACGAAAATGTTTTGAAAAGCATCCTTGGTGAGAGGGAAAGAGTGATCTTTTTTAAGTTATCAGGAACTAATCAGACGGTAGAAAAAGTCCGATAAACACTGATTGTCAGTCATACATTCAGCATCTAAAACTAAATACTGCCTAAATACTGATGTATGACTGAGAACCAATCCATTGAGGCGGCAGCTAACCATTCCGAAACATAAAAAGCGAAACGACGACCCGTTATTATTCAAACTCATAATCATTGCCTGATGAAGGCCAGTACTATAGATAGTTGGACTCTACAATAAATGGTGACTGCAAAATGTGATACCGACAGTTCATTGCTCATCATCATCACAACTACAATTAACAAACACATATTTTACAGAATCTAATTTCTATGGGACTAAAAAAGATCAGCTCTACATGAAATCGTTAATTTTGTGCGCCTCACTATTCATGACAATCGGTTTTCTAAGGAATGTTTGTAATTCTGTCCACAAGCAAGCCCTTCCTAACTCCATATTTGTATCGCTGTTATTATATCACTTCCTTTCGTTAACTTTTCTTTTTCAGTTCCATTTGATCCACAACTCTCAAAAGAAAACAAGCATAATCTATTTTGAGGTAGCTTAAATGCTTTCTTTACATTTTTCACCACCAATACTTTGTTGGAAAGATGCCCCCAGTTACTTATAAATGGTACTCAAAAATACCCTGTTGTTTCTTCAAGAAGTCGTGGCCAGTTTTTGACCTATAAAGTTATCATGAAAATATTACAGCCTCATAGAAACACCCTTAATTTTGGCCGTATGCGCCTGCAACTCACAGACGGGTTCGCCAACCCCATTTTTCATATTTCTCTTGGGTTGGAACAGGTTTGAAAAAGACTGCAAGTTCAGAGCTACCCGAACTCCCCGAGAAACTATTGTAATTTAAAGCAGTCTAAGAAAAGTAGGTACAACCGGAACAATACGAGCTCCATCAACCATTAGGATGCATTCCAAGTCAATACGAGATTCTTTTTGTTAGTTTTATTCCAAATATCTTCATATGTTGGATTAATTGGTTTTCTGAAACACAATACAAACTCGCGTATTTTCACATTATTTTTCTCAAGGGAAAAATATAAAAGTTAATACAAAAATTCTAATAAAATATCAAGTGAAATATGCAGTGGGTGGTGTTTGAAAAGAAACCATAGGAACTGAATAACATGGAGGTCAAAACATTGGAGACGAATTGCTTCACTACAAGGTTGCCTGTTTCCCATATGTCAAAAAAAAAATTATTGGTTTGTAACTTTAGACCCAATTAGATTTTGACAAAGGAGAAAAAACACGCATTACCAATTAATTCAAAGCAATTTTCTAATAACATCGAGGGAAGAGCAAGTTACGATCTGATTACAATATTGCTTATTGCTCTTGCACAATCACGTATTGCCCTCAAATGGATATATGAACAGTTGCATGACCACAAAAGTTTACAAAGACTGGCAAGGAAGTCAGAATGGTGGTTTTCTTTAATTAAAAGAGAAAAATCACACCATTTAATTTAAAAAATGACAACTAAAGACATAAATAGTGAGCTAAGTCAGTCTTGATTGATCAGAAAAAGTGCTGAACAACGTCAACGTAGACGGGAAACATACAATACAGAGAAAACCTATATCGTTTTTTTTTGCGATAATGTATCTTAACATACATTTTCACCTGCATGTTGAAGAAAAATCTGAAGTTATTTAATCTGTAAATTAGCCAGTATATCTCACACGACACAAAAGTTTAAGAAAACTGATTTATCTGGCCAATGTTACCATTTGTTAACCAAAAGTGAAATATTACTGGACTTTCAATATGGCGACAAAAGAATTTTTCTTGGGGCTTCCAATTTGTTACAAGTAAGACAGAATTCAGGATAATTCACAAATGAAATTGATTCAACTTGATTCAACTGAAATGCTTACCTTGGCACTCGATCAAGCAACGCGTTCGATGAAACTTTTAGTCTAGTTTATAGGGAGTACACGAGCTACTCAGAAGTTTTTTCCCACACAAGTTTGCTGACACTGGATGAGACAAAACGTTGCTAAACAACTCTTTTTCAAAGCAAAAAATAAACACTAGTTCTCTTGAAACATTTTATCTACCGCAAACGATATTACGTCGAAAAAACCGTCACAAAAATTGACGAAGATAACCTCCGCGTGGGCGTAAATAGTGCGTTTCTTCGCTCTTCTCTATAACGCAGCGCAGCTAACGTGTTTTTTCTTGGATTGGAATGAGCAAAAGTAATCAGTGAATCACCACCTTCTGAGCGAACAAGTCTGATGGTATCTAACTAACTACGTTACAACCCCAAAGTACGTACTTCAGCGATTTCATCTCCACTTTTGATACCCACCAATAATTTTTAGACAGTACGCAAACAAATTTGTGAATTGACGTAAACTATTACCATCATAAAGTGCACATGAATAGAAGTCTTTCCAAAAAGCCAATTTAAACTTCCTGAGGGGCGTATCGCACTAAAAGGTCTTTTAGCCGCAAACTTCCGACATACCCAGTTTTTTAACGGAATGGTGGCCAGTCGCGAGACACATTCTGACGTCACGAGCGACCACATGCTTAAACCTTGTTGCTGTTTCTCGAATTTAACTCCAAAGCTTAACTCTAAGAGTATCTTTCATATCATCGAAACATTCTAAACGTACAAACAATGATGTTGCTGAGCTTGAAAGAGTGTTGGAGTGCTTCTAGCCATTGGATGTTAAGCAAGGAAGGTAAAACTTTATTGCAACAGTTTATAATAGTAAATGAATCAACAATATAAGGTTATCATCGACTGTGCTTTGTGCTGTGCTTCGAGCAGAGTTTATTTGGAACTAATCGCCCACGGACATACTTTTTTTTTCCAGTCGGCTTCGTCGTTCCTATGCATTTCAGTTTACAAAAGTTTTAATCTATCAAGGATTTAGCTGGAGAAGGAATTGATAGGGTAATAGGATGAAGAGAAGATTCAGGTATCGATTGACGAGAAAAGACTTTCAAAACTCTGTGAAAGTCAATCATTCTTTCAGTGAATGATCTAATCCTTACCCTGTGGCCAAAAAGCCTCATGGTAAGGTTTATTATCTGTTATTCCATAGCCATTAAATCACAGAATTCGTTTAGGTGGAACAGGGCGATTCATTTATAGTTTAAAAGATAATCGAATGAGTGTTGAGGGATAAAACTCTGGCCAGACATGCTTAGAGTCACCCAGACGTAAGGAGATTTTTCAAGATGAACTATATCGTTAAATGAAAGTAGAAGCAAACGCTTTGCCATCCGTTGAAAACTAGATGTGTGTACCATATATACGATAAATCACCTGCAATTGCGATAAATGCGAAAAAGCCATCGGAATGATATTTGTTGGCTCGCTACAAGTGTGTGTGTTCAATCAAGAAAAGTTCACCTTTAGATCACATTTGCGCTGGAGTCATTTGGAGGTGATCCTCAACTATCATTTAAAATTACTGAGAGTAACGTCAGGGTTCGTTTTTGGGAAAGCTTAAGGAGCGATTAGGTAAAACGTCACAATTATGCTCTGCTTAAATTTGCAGAACTGAAGTCTGTGAGTTTTGTTTATAATGCTCTACTTAAATTTTGTTAGAAAGGTATAACTGCATGCTCGCAACACGTTAAAGAGTAACCCTAGTTGCAGGAAACTTTTTTGTCTTCCTTTGACAGTACAAAGTCTGTTACAGTTCAACGTACATTAAATTTTATCGTGTACATTTAGCCTTCGTATTCCATTTTTTATTTCAATATTGCTTCTTTGAAGGCCACTGAGAAGACTCAAACAAATCTTTAGTCGACAGATCACACACGAAATAATAATAACAGTTTGGTTTGTGTTATTGATACCTCGAATTTTTCGGTTAAAAGGCCCACCCGTTAAATGTCGCAAAACTAGAACGACAATGACTACTACTTTGGCCAGGGACTTCGGTGAGATTGAATTTTAGCGCATTACTAAATGACCATATAGCAAATTATAGAAAGTTTTCTTGGGCAATGGAGGAGATTACAAGTCATTCTTACTTCAGTTCAGTTCAGTTCAGTTTATCGAAGTTTTGATAATTATACGTGTTTCTTAATAATTCAATAAAAGCCTGCCACAGGTCCCTTGTGATCTTAAAGGACACATGCAACCTCTTCGTGTCTGATGTTATTGCAATTTTGGAAGCGATATTTTTCCAGGGATTACAATTATTTAATTCTCCGTGAATTCGAGAAGAAATTTGCATCCATTTTGACCTTTGAAAAGTGCATGTGGAAAACTTGCTTCCTCTTATTTCTGTACGAAACTGTGTCAAAAAACTTTCACTCACTTGTGTTGTTCGATGGCCATTTGGCATATTTTCATGCAAGGAATTATCAAAAATATGAGTAATAGAAAATCTCAATCGAATGAGCTTGAAAGAGAATTATATCCAAGCGTGGTATTTAAGTGTAAGCCTAAGGTCCAGGCATTTTCGCGCAGGGTGAAATAACTACCGATTCCAAACTCACCAACATTCTGTTACCAGAATATCAAAAACACGACTCTCTTCGCTTTACGACCGTGAAGGCAAATTTTCACTTCAAATGGAGCTAAATTGATCGTAGTGAATAAAAACATCATAAATCTCCATCAGCAATGAAAAGTGACTGAGCCACTCAAACGTCTCGCTTGTCCACAAAACTTTTTTCTGAGACTTCAGTTACGTGTTCCATGTCCTTCTACCATATAAGGTGCTATCCATTTTAAAAGTTTTACTTAAAAACCTCTAGGATGAGACAAGAAACTCTCCGACTAAATTTACCTCACATTGATCATTTGTTAAGAGGGTTTCATTGTTCTCATTCTTAAAATCTCAGCGAAGAACGGTAATGGTGAAAGAGGATGAAGAGAGTCTGGGAAACCTCCAGATGGGCCAAGAGCTCGGCCAGAATCTAATTTTTGGCCACTCAACATCAAAGAGGCTCACTGACATAAGTTTAAAAGCTTTGAACGCGTTTTCCAAATTCACTGAGCTGTGGTGTGATCAAATTCGTAAACTAAGAAGGGCGAGGGTCGACCCGCTCAGCGTTAACAACATCTTTACCAAAAATCGCATGCTCATAGAAAATTCACGGACTTAACATATGAAAATACAATCTTGTTCGGTGTTAACTAGTCCAAATCAAGAAACAAATGCATGCAAGTAAACTCTGTAAACATATGCAAACAAAACATTTTCAACTCTATTCAACTGAAGACTACGTATGGCACTGAAATAAATCTCTAACACCCTCAGGAAGATCGCCATATTTGGGGTGGCGACATCGAAGGGTGGTGCCACTGGACACGTCGGGACGCGCGGCGAATGGTGGGTGAACAAAACGACGGGATGCGTGGCGCCAAACGCGATTTTAAGAGCGTCAATACGTATTTTTATGGAAAAGCAACGTCGCATCCACGCTTCGCACTATTACTACTTAGTCAAACGCACACCTCACGGGGCGTGTTTTATTCAAGAAGTCAAGATAACTTACAGTGGCCCCTATTGTATACGAGATGCTAAGAAATGTCTTATAATGGTCCGCCAGTTACAATGCATGATTGTTTCCTAAACGACCTAGCACAAGTTTAGTCCAATATAAACGGCCTGAAATCACGCTCAAAATGTTCAAAAACACGTGTCCTGTATTGATACCTCTTTCTCTGGCACTTTGCAATCACGGCGTCCACTATAACAAAATACTGGCTAATATTTATAACAAACAACCTATCTAAAGTTGCGGAAACTTAAGTTAGAAAGCGCTCGCGATTGTGTCCTTAACAAAGTAAATCCTTGATCTCGAGGGTAACGCTTTTTTCTAGGGCATTGTATTGTCTTTTTTGTCCTGTTTGTGGCAGTTATAGTAAAGATTAAAACGCAAATCTTATAGATTCTACGAAAAAGTAGTTTACTTCGGTATTGGCATGGGAACCTTGGGCAAAAATGCGAAAGTGGAAGGTCTTAAGAATTTTCCATCCATGTTGGTCGCTAAGAGAAAAATGCTTAATTCGTTTATCATGGTAAAAAAATCTTAAAATATCTTGCGTAAAGTTTTATGTTGACGACAAAACCAGACTGGTCAAAGTAAGAAGGACTGTAAATCAAATTATTTTGTCCAATTTGCAAGATATTTGGTATTCCACTTAGCAGCCACTTACGAACGATAAATGTAAATAAAAAGGTCGGGCAAGTACACGTTTATCATCATGTTTTAATCACAAGCATCAAAGTTTGAGTCTTTACCAAAAAAATAGCCTGTAAATAAACATCGTCTCTTCTAATTCTGTTACGCGCATCAGATGCCGAACCAATCCTCTCATGTGGTTTTTTTTGTTTTTTTACGAGTCACTTTAAAACGATCGAATCAAACATCGAATGTTATTGATTCTGAAATCAATATTTCCTGGATCTTCCAAAAATACATTTGTTTTGAAAACAAAACATGCATTGTGCAAGTTTCAGAGGCATGTTAGGAAGTTAAGTTAACAACTGGACTTGTTTACTATAATCGTACTACACTACCCTTAAAAATATTGCGAATTTCCATCTTTCCTTCATGAGCACGTACGAGTAGTTCAGCGATTTCAACGGTGCATACAAGCAGTCTTCTACGTAACAATTCATAAAATCACAATGTATCGTAACAAATATCGAACTGGGATTGTGCTCTTTAAAAGATGTAGGACCTCATATTCGTTTTTCCTAGTTAGGAAAACGCAAGTTAAATAAAGTTGCTTCAGTTTTCGTTTTAATATTTAGTGCTTAAGCCGTACGGACTTCATATGTGCAACGGAGCATGGGGGAAATATCACTTCGCTGATATTGTTCAATATTTGAAATAATTTATTATAATATAATAAATTATTTCTAATATTGAACAATATCAGCGAAGTGAACAATATTATCGTTCGTTGTCAGGAATAAGTGTGAGCTTATGTGAGCTTGATCTTGCTCTACTTAAGCTAGACTCCCCACTTTTCCATTTGGCAATACCATCAAGCTTTCTTAGCGAAGGTAACGTGTTAATCTTGAGTCTAGGTAGCCGACAACGACTTCTTTCTCACTTTTTCTTTCCACCTCGGTATAATACAAGAAACTTAAGCCCAGAACCTTTTATCATAGTGAGGTTTTTTATATATGAAATGAGTTGAAAAAAAAAAACCTTCCTAGGTGCCAATGGTGGGTTGAAAAAACTTATAATAATTTTTGACACTTGTTCGAGAGTTAGATACGCAATAGTTAATACTATGTTTCATAAATGTTCCTGAAGTGGTTCTCAAACATTTTTACGTTTATGTGAGGTCAAACTGAAATATTTGTAAATTTTGTTCTGTCTTTTTTTTTCTACAAAGGTGTAACTTAACAAAAAAGCGAAGAGGAAACTCAACATGATGGCATTAATGAGGTATGTAAGTGTTTGTTGTTGGCGATATCATTTTGGCCTGTGCCTTAGAGTTTTGTGTCAAGAATTTAGGCCATGAGCGCAGTTTGTTACGTTTTCCGAGGACTTTCAAGTAACAGAGAATGCTGACGTTGCAATCAAAAACACAGTGACACCTTAAAAGCTTTCTTGCATGGATTCTTACTTGTGCAAGGAGTGTTATTCGAAAGAATTCCGTAACATCCAAGAAGACACGAGAAATTATGTCTTTTCTATACCAAGGCATTCTTTTTCAGCATTAAAATACAACTAACTCGAAAAAAGAACCGACCCAACGAACAACTAGGAAAAGGACAAAAGACCATTGAGGCACGAAATTAGAGAGGCAAAACGAGTGGAAGTAGAGTAAAAAACAAAAGATCAAAAGGGTGAAATAGTAAGATAACAAAGAAAGGTAACAGAGACGCACGGACCGAAAGGACGAAAAAAAAAAACGGAAGAACTAATCAGCGAAATAGAAGAGTAACAAACAGAAAGAGCAGAAGAACAAAAACAACAAATGCAAAAGACAAAGAGTCGACTAAGCTCCTTAACGGCCCTTTGCAACAATGAATTGGCCTCAAATAAACATAACACCGAGTTGTGCGTTTCCTCTTTACCCCCTCGACACATTCATCAAAGACAAAAAGAAAAAACATATAACGAACTATATAGTGGTTGGAGACTAAATTGAATGAATCACGGAAAAACAACGCAAGCGTTGCCGAAGGCACTCAAAAATTCAAATACTGCATGGAGTGTCACCTTTCAATTTTCTAGCCGAGGTCTCTAAAAGAAGTAGCAATGATTTTTGAAATAAAATCTACAATAGCGCCAAAAGTTACCGTATTATTCATTATACTATCGCCAAAAATCGTTAATCGTTGTGAACACACTTGCAGCGAAGTAGAATAGTTTGTCTCATGATGTGGTCAGCTCCGACGAGGATGATACTTCATCTCAATATTATTTATTGTCTTAATGGCGACGTGAATAAATCATAAACAGCTTTCAAGAGAAAGACGATGTAAATATAAGTTTTCGTTGAGGCAAAATTGCCACTTTAAGGTCATAAATTGTTTGGAAATGAGGGGGAAATCATTAGCGCATAAACGTAAACGCGCAAGCCAATGACTTTCCAGAATTTCCCATGGACTTTAAATGGTGAAGCTATATACAACGTATGAGAACAAGAGCTACCGTGACCTCAAATCGTAGATTGGGTCTATCTGGTGCTGTGAGCTCTCTGCTTCTCCCACGAATCTCTCCAGTTAATGTCAGATGGTGGGTGGAACCGAAAAGACAAGGCGGATGATGAGGTCTCATTCGCGGATGTACGTATGTAAAGTCTGAGTAATGTATAAATTAAGACGCGTGACCTCCGTAGTTTATTGATAATCTTGTGGAATGAAAGCCGTTGAAGTGAAAGACACCGAAGAAAATCCCTTGTATCTGCAATTAACTCAAGTTCTAAGCCTTCTTCATAGCCGCTCAAGTGCTTTTTACCGAGCAAACTAAATAACTAGCTTTGCATTTCTTCAAACAAATTAATAAAGGGGTAGGTTTCTGAAAAAAAAAGTAAATAAATAAAACTGTGGTGCTGCGTAGGTAGGGGTATTGCGAGATAATTGATTTTGACGAAGGGCTTGCACTCGAAAAATCAGCTTTAGAAACTCTTTACGATGGTCAAATTACATTATCGACTCAGTCAATAAAATCAAATTATTTCTATAAATAGGCGGTTTAGAGAAGCGGAAATGTGAGAGACTTTCCTGTCTGCCATCGAGACATTATGACTAAACCACCGCCATAAAAAGCGTTTGCCGCATAAAAAAAGAGATTTAAGTTTTCTATTTTGAGTTAATTATGTTGATATTTCTTTTCAATCACAAATAACTTTTTAGATCTCATTTTTCCTTTTTTTTTTTTTTTTTTTCTATTTCTCAAGACTCATCCAAGAAAGAAGTCTGGTTTTCCAGACTTACGGAGAAGTTATAAAATAAGAGTAATTTTTGTTTATTAAGACGTGCCTATGATTAGCCAAGAGTACTTATTTTGAACAAAAGGCTTTCTCTGGCTAACTTTTAGGGAGTTATGTCTTGAATATAAATGGTGCACATTGTCTTAAAAATAAACCTCGTATTGAGTCGATGGGAAAGTCAGGCGAGAGTTAAAAACCATTTAAGAGAAATAATGCAAGTGGTCTAAAATATTTAAGCGATTGTGCTCATCCTAACGTAATTATACATAGAAAAATTTTGAATTTGCACTGATTTAAAAAACTTGACACAGGTCTCTGCTATGTTTTATCTTGCTGATGGTAATGTGGAAGATCCCTTTATCTGTTGGAAATTTCTTCACGCGTGATGTCCTCCAATCGATACTGACAGAAAAGTGTGAGCCAGTGCCCTTGGCCGTTCAGTTAATCTGCTTCAGACGTCGTTACCGAACGTATGACGGCTCGTGCAATAACTTGTGTAACATTACAAAAGGCAGTGCCCTCAGACCGTTTGCCCGCCTTTTATCGCCAGCTTACGAAGACGGCACGTATGCACCTCGAACACTCGGATCGAACAACGAGTCACTTCCGAACGCAAGGAACATCAGCACGATTGTGTTCGTCAGCTCGACAGGCAACGACGACAACATGACACCGAATTTCACTCACGTAACAATGACGTGGGGCCAGTTCTTAGATCATGACATCACTTTAACCCAAGAAAACAACACAGCTGATTGTGGAAGTAACAGCCTCCCTTGCAGGGGACACGACGACGGATGCATCGGCATCGACATACTTAAGGGGAATGAATTGAAAGATAACCGAAGTGCAGTTTGCATTCCACTGCGTCGGTCAGCCATACAAGACGGCGAACAGGTTAGTGATGGACAAACTCGAGTCTCATTTCATTGCATTTGAAAGTTTAAAATACGTACCACTTTAAAAAGAAGGTCGAGATGGTGGTTCCCCAATAGCAATAAACAAAATAATTCTTGTTTCCTAATACTATCAAACATGTTAAGCTCTGACAATAAGTAAACATAATGAGATAAAATGAAAAGAAAAATCGGCTCAAAAGGCTGAAACAGTGAAAGAAACATGAGCCATCAATCTCATATCGAGAAGTAAATTGCCCTTTGCTACTCTCTTGATTACATTCTTGTTTTTATTGTTGTTTTTTTTTGTTGATAATCATGATTTTAAACAATATTATACTTAACAAGAATAAGTTTATTTTCTTGTCAGCTAAATTCATGGACTTTTAGCAAAATTACTAAATTTGACAAATAAATATATGTAGCTTAAGGATAAGAACATACCTAATCTTCCTCTGTGATGAAGACCATCATCTATGATCTAAGAAGACCAAGCATTATGTTGTCCATTATGTTGCCTGAACTTGGACTGACCCAGTGTGAGTTCATTCAGATTCCATGAGCATGCATCTGCTGAATGACAGCTGAGGTTCAGACTACAAGTAACTCACCAAAGTCTGATTAAGATGAAAGAAGTGAATTCTGACTTGATCATGAAAAAATTGTTTTTATGTTAGATTTTTGGACTAAAGCTCAAGTATAAATTTGCAAGTAGTAACTACATGTACCCAATGATCTCCAAGTTTTTTTTCTCACTGCTACAGTTGTTAACACTGCTGCTAAAGTTCTTTGCCAAAGTTGCATTTTTATGCAAACATTGATTTCACTCTCTTGTCAAAATTGTCAAGTGCTGAGCTTTAATTTTCACCCACTAATGAAAAACTCCATGCATAAAATTGTAAAGACTAAATTCCTTTGGATGCCCATTACTTTATAGTCCCTGTTTTCAACTAAATTCAGTTAACTTTATTTAACATTACATCTCATTATAACATTAAACAATCATACACCACAGTCCAGTTGCAATTTCTGTACTTATTGTTTTCTGGAACATTTGCCTCATTTGTCAAAACAGTTCCTCATCTGTAATTCAAGTGGAAAAAGGAGCGGTTCTGTTTCTCCTTGGCTTCTCAGTGGAAGGCAAACAACAATAGATCCTGATCAACACTGAGCTAGCCAAGCAGAAAAATTTAAAGCCAGTCATGAATTTATTTGTGTGATGTATTATCATCACTATCTGAAGCGTTTTACAGGCAGCATGAAGATATTTAAAGTCTTGGGTCCAGTTGTTTAACCCTTTAACTCCCAGATCAAATTTGTCATTCTCCTTACTGTCAACCACACAATCCTTATAATGTTAGTTCAGAGAATTTAGCATTGGATCAACTAATTATCCCCAAATTGATAATTTCTTTATTCTCATCACTTATCTGGTTGATATTGCATTGATATTGTAAGAAGAAATTCTGTCTTGGTCACTCATGGGAGTTAAGGGGTTAAAGGGTTAAAGAGCAGATAGCGCTATCCTACGGATAAATCGTTATCCAGCAGTTAAGTGTCAAGGAAAAGTACTACGCTATCCACCAGATAAAGATTTATCCAGTGGATAGCGTTATTAATATTCACCCTTCGAACAACCGGGACCTTCACCTTGTAGATGTAAGATCATGTTAAGTTTCCCCATGAATAGTAGTACAATTTTCTACCATAAAATCCCCGACTTCGTAAATTCCAATGTTAAAACAAACTTACCTTGATCTCATGTGTTCTTCCTTTACATCCCTTTGCTCACTAACTGCGATATTTGCGTGAGCGCTGCATAGCTAGCAAAAACACTTCCAAGTTTCCCCATCTTGACTATACGACTTTTAACAGATCAGGATCCCTTAACTACAGGGCCACATTTAAGACCTCAGTTGTATGATAATAACGAAATTCTGCACTTTTCCATTTGTCTGTTTTGGGTCCAACATCGAAATTTACGAAACAACAAACAACAACTTCAACTCGCAACTTTTGTGGCCAACTCAGTGAGACCATGCAAGAAATTCTTTCACAGGCTTACTACAAAGATATTTTCGTCGAAAGGATCTCTTCCTCGGCGTCTTTCGAATGCTTTGTCCACAACTGAGTTTTACTGTGGTTACATAATCCCGCCGACCTCCATTTTGAATGTAGCGGTTTGGTGGAAGACCGCTGGATACATTATTGTGGCGCATAAGTAGAAAGTAGACACATAGAAGGCTAGTTTCGCACATTCTATTAAATTTTATTTTTAATTTTTGCCTGCCTTTTTGGGTACCTCTTTTTAACAAAATTTTTTCATTAAACTAAAATACTGTTCTAACAATAAGCTGTAATTCATACTTTACATTTGTAAACGGCAACAGTAGATATTAGAGAAAACGAGCCAATGTTTTCACATTTATCCAAATTTCAATAATCTTATCTTTTAAATATATTCAGGTAAATTTGGTGTCAGCTTTCATTGATGGATCCCAGATATATGGAGCAAACAGAAGAGAAGCTGATCTCCTTCGTGACCGCACAGCTAACCTTGGTCTTCTTCGAGTTGCTTCATTCCCATTGAGCTCCGCCAAATCTCCTCTCCTGCCAAAAGCTGAGGCGCAGACATTCTGTAGGTCTCATAATCCTACGAAAAAGCCTTGTTTCTTGGCTGGCGACCATGCAAGAGTAAATGAAAACCCAGGTAACGTAAATTTCCTTTCTTAACGAATATCGCATTTCTAGTTGACGGGCATTGGTACTACACGTTTTACGAGATGTGTTCATATTTCCTCTTGCATTAGAATATCCCTGTAAATGATGGTTTGAATGATAGATGAAGAAAAATTTTCATATTTATAGCTTTCAAAGGGGGGGGGGTTTGGGTAATCACATGGTTTTCAGGAGAACAGAGGAGGGGAATCAGTCACCACAAACAGAATGTAACTGGGGACTGTAGAAAACAGACTGCCAAGAGGCTGGGATCATAAGGATATAACAGAGCCTTGATGGGGAATTACGTTAATTTTATCGTGACACAATAAAATTCCTCCGACCCCACCCAGGTGATAAATAATGGACGGTTCCTAAGCTGAACAGATTACTTGCTGTCCCCCAAAAAACACGATATTGTTGGGAAAGCCTATTCTTTGTCATCAATTTTAACTTTTCTTTCTGTGCCTTTCCAATATTTACTTTAAAAAATGGCAAATCTCTATGAATTGTTTACAGCATTGGTGGCCATGCACACAATCTGGGCTCGCGAACACAATCGTATCGCAAACTATCTTCATGTTCTTAATCCATCATGGCAAGATGAGAGGCTATTCCAAGAGGCTCGAAAAATTGTGATCGCTAAGTTACAGCACATAACATATAACGAATGGCTCCCTATCTTTTTCAATGAAGATCTGGTAAGTGTCTAAATGACATCGTTACCTTCGAAAAACATATCTATAGCTTTCTGCTGTTCTTCTTAAAATGTCCCTATCCCAAAAGTCGCGCAAACTTGCCTTGAAAACCTCGTCGTAGGTCGCTGTTGTCTGAAAAGTTGACTAGGAGAGCATTCTGTTCACCACCTTGTTCATTAGTTTGAAAATAAATTACCAACTCTTGCCAATCAGAATTCAAGAAAGAATCGGCAAAAGGGGTTAACCAATAAAAAGTTATTATATATTTTCTTACAAGAGAGTGACGTCACAAAACACGATTTTCGTAGACGTTCCCTCGCTTCCATTTCACCTTGGAGGGGGAGGGTACGGCTAGGTTGTGCAAGGTCATCCTCGCCATTTTAAACTTCACGAACACTTTATCTCCCCGAAGCGATGTAAATTCTCCGTGAAACTTCTCCCCATAATATCATTTACTTTATTCTTGACAAATTAAACTTGTAATGAGAATGCGCAACTGAACTTACCAGGTGAAAGTTGTTATCTAAATCTAACACCAAATTTACAAGGAAATGTGTAGCAGCTAGTGGGGAGAATTAATAATCATATCTTGGGAGTAAAAGAATAACACATCTTTTCTTAACTGTACCTTATGTACCCTATCTCTGTCTCTATTTCAGCGAAGACGTGCAAACATCTTACTAGAACCAAAAGACACTTTTTTTAGTGGTTATAACTCGCAAGTTAACCCAGAAATAACGAACGCCTTTGCTACGGCAGCTTTGAGAGTCGGTCACACCTTAATAAAAGACAACTTGGGACAATTTGGTAGGCAATTCAGACAGCGTGGGTCAATTTCAACCAAAGCTTTCTTCGACCCGTCACCTTTGTATGCACAGAGTGGTAATGGTTTGACTGGAATCCTTTTAGGACTTGTGACTCAAACGTCTCAAAAAGTGGATAGGTAGGTGTATCTTTTCTACTTTTACTATGGAGATGCCTGGAATAGCTCCTATCGGCAGAATCAGAGAATCCATGATAAGACCCTTTGATAAATTAAGTGATAAATTAATAGCTTAGATAAGCAGAGGCCCAGAGAAACCCGCAAGATAGTGAGGACAATGATTACTAGAATACCTCAAATCCTAAAAATAATAACGTTCACAAAATAACAGGGTGGCAGTCGAAAGAACCCAATGGTACCCACGGCGGCCTGTGGGACCGATGATGTCAATGAACGAGAAACGAAGATGATGCCAATAAACAAGAGACGAAATCTGAATACGGCGTAGTGATATTTAAAACATTTATACCTTTCAGGTTTTTTGCACCAGCCGTGCGAGAGAACCTCTTGATGAAAGGCTCAACATTTGAAGGTATCGTGGGCGATCTCGCCGCCATAAACATCCAACGTGGCCGTGATCACGGTTTACCCCCATACAATCAGTTCAGGGGTATGTGTGGTCTGGTGCGTGCCGCGTCCATTGACGATCTCACGAACATAAACGCGACACAGAGGGAACGACTACGAATGGCATACAATGATAACGTAGACGACATAGACTTGTATGTAGGGGGAGTAAGTGAGGCCCCTTTACCAGGAAGCATACTAGGTGGAACTTTCTCTTGTATTCTCACCAGAGGATTTGAAAATCTTCGCGTTGGAGACCGGTTTTGGTACGAGAGGAACGATTCCTACACTGGATTTACCACAGGTCAGCTGAATGCAATAAGAAATGCAACTCTAGCTCGAGTTCTGTGCGACAACTCGGATGGAATTCTGAAAATTACCCCAAATGTTTTCCGCGAGAGGAGTGGGTCCAATAACCTGACGTATTGTGATGACTTAAGAGTTGTCAACTTAAATGAATGGATGGAAGGTAAGTCATATAATTTACGCTAAAATAGACAGTGGTTTACGGAATACACAGCCAAACATCGCGGCGTTTTTTGGGATAAATATAGTTTCTAAGACAGCATTTAATTACGTAAATCAAATGAAATTAAATTAGGATAGTTTACTTCAATCCCCCGCCTCCCTTTACCTTGGAGAGGAAAAGGATTGGGCCATATTAAATTTTTATTTGAGCAGAGGGGAAGAAGAAAACTCACATCTCCTCAAATAAATCAAATTTATTTTTGCTTGATTTTTCTTTAACTTCCTTAAAAACCCCAAAGTCAGTCCAACCAGCTATAGAGTTCATCTTTTTAATTTCTTTTTTTTGTCTTTTTAAACCTATAGAACCAGGCCACAACGAATCTTGCCAATATGAGACTGTCGCTAAGGATGTTATCCCTCAGGATGTAAAGTTTTCTGACGCCTCTAAATCTGTATAACTATATTCTCTTATGAAGAAAGGGGATAAGTTTCTGAAGAAACTGTGGTGCTGCGTCGATGGGAGAGTATAACAGGTAATTTAGTGTGCACAACTAAGTTGAAAATGTAAATTGGTCATCGTAAAGAGTTTAAAGGCTGACACTTCGAGCGTTAGCTGTCGTCCATCGCCATGACGAAAGGGCTAACGCTCGAAACGTCAGACTTTAAACTCCTTACGGTGGTCAATTAACATTTTCAATTCAGTTGTTAACACTAAATTACTATATACTCTTATGGACAGGTCTTCCAATTCGGTTTTTTCCAGTTTTTCAAGATTCCTCTTTACAACTTTATAACAAACTGCGTACTAGAAATGTACATTTCTGATTGATACAACCACAGATATATATTGCCTATCACGGTCTATTCTTCTGGACTACAATGATCTATTTTGATACAAACCATCATGATACGTGGGAAGGGAAAATTAACTTGAAGATATTTGCATCACCGTTCAAACCACTTGTAATTCAAAAAGTTTTAAAATAGCTCATGATAAAATGACCATCGACAACAATTGATGCCGGTGCAGTGATGAAATGGAAAACGTAAGTTAACGAGAAAAAGATGAATAGCAGAAATCTACGTGTCCTTTTCCAATGCCCTTTTTGATATCATGTACACCAGATGAAAATAAAACAAAATGTAAGCTCATGCAAGGGCTTTTATTGACTTTAGTACGTGTCTGTTAGATTTTTTTCGATGAGGTTTTTGAACTGTGTAAGGTCTTTTGGAGCATTTACAACGAATGCCAGATATCTTTGTTTGTTGCATCATAATTAGTATTTTACATTACGCACCGGTGCAGTTCTAGGAGAGCGCTTGACGAGTCAAAACAGAACCTGACCGTGCGTGCTTTGTAAAGTAGATACAAGGTCAAAATATTTTGGTCGTATCTCTAAAAATTTCACCTCTCATTCTTAAAAATAAAAAGGTCTCTTTTCGTTAGGACTTTTTCCAATCACTGAGCTCAACACTGCTCTCCCTCAGTGTTGATATGGACTTAAGAGTCAGTCTGGCGGATATCGATCGTTGTTTTTACACTGAGGCATATCATATCATCACCTATACATGACACAAAAATCACGATAAAATGCGCTGAAAAAGAAGCCGTAAAAACGATGAACAAGACTTGTGGAATTAGCTGAGCTTAGGTCAGCCAGTGCTAATGAAATATGATCTAGAATCCTAAGAATCGCGTATGCTTTTTTTCCTGATCTACCTTGAAACAATCTAGTGTAAGGTCTCTACAGTGCGTTCACATTAATTTTTGTCTTTCCCAATCCCTCAGCTGTAATCAACTAGAGAAAAATAAGTGAATTTGGAGGTGTAAAAAATTAACAATTTAAAATTCAGTCTGTGTAAGGGGTAACTTCAACAGTTTAATCGATGCCTCAGTGACTTTGACCCCAGCTGTTGACAGGAACCTTAACAATGCATACCTTTAATACTTAAAATATCTCTGCCACAATGATACTTATGCAGTGAGTCAGCTGAAGTTTACATAAATTACCTCAAACTTACGAAAGGAAAATTACAATCGCAAAAGCCGCGGCGATTGAAACTGAAAGAAACAGTGGACCTCAAGACTTTTAAGATACATAGTGGGTTATCGTGAAAATACACTTAGCCATGATGAAAAACCCTTGTAAATCAAGCGTGGGCTGAAACACACGAAGGTACTTTCGGATTTCCGCAGAGTCACTTTAACTCAACTTCCTGACCAATTCGATTTTCTGAAGACGTGTTAGTTTGCAGGTATTACACAGAAGACTAATTCAAATGAAATAAATAGAATGAGTAAATGAAACTTAATGATAAAATTTGTTTCGGTTGAGTAATAAAATTTCCATAAAAAATTTCGTTACAAGAAATATCAACACGACTTAAAAATCTAAATGTCACCTTAAAATAATAAAAAAAAAGAAAATACGAATAAGATAGACCTAGAAAGTCTAATTTTCTTACGCTGTTTTAAACACCTTAAAAGATAGCACCGATCTAATTTTGTCCGTTATCAAGGTTCCATAATCGGTGCCAGGTACCCCAACACGTTGGTCTTTGGCAGCTTTAAGATGTTATTATTAATTGTATGATAGACAATACGGATTGTTTTCTCTGCAACTCTTAAAGTTTTCTCTCCCGCAGTGGACTATAACAGAAATTCTGCTTACTTATGCAATGAGTCAGCGGAAGTTTCCATCCTTCAATTTGAACTTGTGGGAGAGAAATCATAACCGTAAAAACCGACGCACGTGCCGAAAAGAAGCAGTAGACCGTATGAGAAGGCTAAGTTTTTCCTTGATTGCAATGTTTTCTCTTTCTCGAAAACTAGGGTAACGTTTGAACAATCCTCTAAAAATAAATTCAGGACTCCCAAAGCGTGTTTTATTATCAAGGTGAAATTGTTATTACTCATAATTAAAATTTGTACCGTTTGTATGAAATGCGCTTTACGAAGAAGTCACGTGAAATTCAGATGGAAGAACTTGTGTAATACGGATTAAAATTTTAGCTTGTTGAGATCATTGCTTTCGAATTCTAGCCTGCTCCCATTTGTTAGGATTGTTTGTTTGTATTCTCATTTTTTCAATCATCTACCGCCACGTATTGATGTTTTGCTGAACTTTCACTGATTTCAATCTTGATATCAGACAACTGTACTTTATTATCAATTCTAAAAGAGCCGACGTTATGGTGGTGCTCAAGGTAAACAGGAAAAAGCGAACGTTAACTTAATGCCGTCAGCATCCATCAGTTTGTACACCACAGTGAAAATAGTAGTCCTTTATGTATTCGGATTAGCAGATTTGTTATTCATTTCTGTTGGTTTGATTTAAAGATTATCGCTGCAAATTGATGTTTTGCGGAACTTTCACGATGTAATTCTTGATATCAGACATCTGTACTTCATAATCAATTCTAAAAGAGCCGAAGTTGTGGTGATGTTTAAGCCAAACAGGAAAAAGCGACCTTAATGCCGTCTGCATCTTTGTACATCACGGTGTACCCTTTATCTATTCGCTTTAGCAGATTTGTTATTCAATTCTATAATTTTGATTTTAAGATTATCAAGAGGTAAAGAGTGCAAGATTATGCTGCATTGGATCAGTTTCTCAATTCAGTAAACGACATACTCAAACTTGATTGCATCGGCGAGCAGGTCGGTCAGAAAACAGTGAACAAATAATTAAATAATTCTCACGGCCGAATCTAGAACTGTTCTGACGTTCTCAACTTTCCTTAACGAAGAACGCCTGAGAGCAAGTTACTCAGACTTAAGCACTGGCTTCCTTAAGATGTAATAAATACAGTGGATCACAAAGCTTCCTGACCAATACGTCTTTGTGGTTTAAGTTTCACCTCATTAATTGATTTCGAAATGCATGCGTGATAAACATTCGTTCGACCATAGACGTGGCAAAAAATATTGCAAAGATGACTGAATTATTATTAACAGAGTCCTATGGAGCCATTTTGTTTCCTCGTGCTACAATAATGATGGAATAAGCTCACTGAGAGATGATATGCGATTTTTCTTGTTGTGCTCTATTTACGTTGGTCCTGCGTGACCCCTCCTACTCCTCCCTTGGAAAAAAAAACAGACAAAGAAGTGCGCAGCTGTACGCATGTTAAAATATGTGGTAACATGTTCCGCGAGTGGTAAATAAATACGTGTTCAGCTTTCAAGAGTGGCACGACTTCACAAAATTGAAGAGTTCAGGAAGTTTAATTACAGTGACTCTGCAGAAATCCAAAACTGTCTTAGCGTGTTTCAGTTACTCTTGATTTATAAGGGCTCGAATTTTCTGCTTCGAATAAGCGTTATTGTTATGAATCGATCCGTGAAGGCGTAGCAGAAAACTGCCAAAAACGTTTAGGCTACATGAAATAAAAATTTTCATCGATTTTTTAGTCTTTGAAAAAAGAACCGAAAATCATGGAATAATGAAAGGGAAGATTCGAATATTAGTGGTTTGCTTCTGAAGAAAATCAAGAACAACAGTTTTGCATATGTCATATCTTCATCTGGGGATTTAAAATAAGAGCCGCGCAAGCGATGACGGCATCAAAGAATGATGAGTTTGCACTAAGTGTGCCGAGATGACGGAAATGTTTTGCGCATTTTGCGTGCTTTGTAGCCCTAGAAATTAACACGGAACCTACTATCAAAAGTGTCCTAATAATATGAATTGCATCAGAGTATGCTACTCACTTGCATACTTACTCGCCAATAAACAAAATAACCTTCATCCTCCCAACTTTCATAATCTTGCCAAGAGGTGGCCGATTGAAAAACTGAATAAAGTTGAAAGTTGAAAGTTAAAAGTTGTTGTAAATTCATTTCACGAGCCTTCTTTGGTCGCATACGAGCAAAGTGTCCTTCTGCATCACTTGGCGTAGCACTGAATACCTTCAAATAATCTGTGCTATTTATCATTAGAACTTCTGATGGGATACAGCATAGAGATAGATGACCCCTACATGTGCAAGACAAACAGCGTGTTGGCTTGGCTTCAACCAATATGGAGAAGCAGGCCTTACAAAAAGCTTTTCTATGCCTAAGATTATCCCTTAATATTGTTGGGGTTGTGGCTGATGCCTTCCTATCAATAGAGAAGTTAGCCGGTCGCATTTCATTAAATTACCTGCTCTCTATTTAGTGGTTATAACAGATAAACTTTGTTCGTCATAGATGGTTCGCAGGGTATCAGTTTCCTTCCTTATACTCGTACATGTAATTGTTTATCTAGATCTGTAGTAATCTCCTTTTTTGTGACAAGGAAAATCCTTTTCTAATAATCTCTCTCTCTTCAATCTTCAGCTCAACAATTTATCTTTTTGAAACATAGGTCTCACAAATATTATCACTTTTACAAAATTTTTCTAAGCTGACAAAATCGCAGGCGTATTTCATGGCCTCGACTTTTGGCCCAAAGCAAAGAGTATCAGGATGTGTTTCACCAACATGAACCTGTAAATTTCCATAAACAGATTGTGAAGAGGACATTTTGAAAAATTGTGCTTGAGCCTAAATACTATTATCATCATAATTTTCTCATTACTTCCTTATATTATTATCATTATCCCTATTATTATTATTATCATCATCATCATTATTATTTTTATTATCGTTATACTTGCCAGGGTCATAACATATATCGGAAAGAGTCTAGAATCGGTAATCGCATTACAAAACATTTTGTTTAAGCTGGTCCAGGGAAAACTCTCTTTTTTGGGAAAGGTGGTCTAACGAAGAATATGAAAAAGGATCAAGCCTTGTCATAAACAGTTATTTTTTACTTCTAACACAGTACTAGTTTGTTTAAGATTGATATAAATGTTCATTTCTCATTAACTTTTCTTTTTTTCTTTTTTAAAGAAAGCTTTTACATATAATTATATTTGCTTCATTTAGACATTTCGTTTAAAAGACATTCTCCCTAAGCCTGTAAATGCAGTTTTTCTTAATGTTATTTTGTTTTATTGGATTTATTTGCCATAAATAGTAAAGTACGATTAGATATCATTGGAGATTGCGCCATGAGAATTAAGTATTAATATAATTTTTCTATCATAATTATTACCATTATCATTCTTGTTATCAAAAAACGCGTTATTTCATAGAAGCCAACTTCTTTCAAATGGAGAAATTTAAAGTGATTTCTCCTAAATCTTAGGAGATGCGGTACTTTTTGCCCAAAATGACCGACAAAATCATAAAGAATTAATCCATGTACCCTTACGCTCTGTCTATTGTCAGTGAGTTTCTATATGAGCTTAATACAGAGGAATTTTGCGCAATGTTTTTTTTTTCTCCGCGGGTGATGTTTTCACGTGAATCAAGGTCTATCGTGTCGTGAAGTAAAAACCAGCTGAAAGTAAATACAATAGTCAAGTAAAACAAAGGAAATAATACACGAAGACACTAAACGATTAAAGCAAAAACACGCAACCTCCTGAAGCGCTGAAAAACGCGAGTAACCAAGTCAAGAATGATTTCAGTTTTGCGTTAGATTGGTTTAGAGGTTAGCGCAACCCTTCACAGGAAATGCAGATTTTTTCGACACTGCATTCGAATTTTATTTCCCAGTATATAAAAGCTATAATTTATGTGGCTGTTGGTGGAAATAAAGAGTAAAAAATCGTTTCCATACCAGATTCGTGAGACCATGGAGAGAAAAGTGGGTTTCGTGTTAGCTTCGTTCAACAAAAGTTATAATTTGTCGAACCTTACTAACAGATGGAAAATTCTAGCAGCCATTGTTATCAAGATGACGTAAAGCGACAAACAAATAACTCAATTAAGAAACACCCATATTACCAGTATTGGTCGAGGACAAAGTCGAAGACAAAGTGCAACACCTTCTAAAGTCATTTCGTGATGCACCTTTTCGTCTGCGGAAGATATCGTGACTTTTCCATTTTTGTGAGTTACCTTAATTATGTTGCAAGTTCTTCCTTTTATTATGTCATCTCATCACGTACGTTTTTTCATTAAAGTAGTCAATGATTTAGCCGAAGCCGAAGAGGGAACTTTCTAGCGGTTCAAGTGCAAGCGGTAAAAACTTCTGAAAACAATATTTTTTATGAGTTTATTTTGTTATGAAATAATCTTCCTTTCCTTTGAATCGCATCCCTTCCCAAAAAAGAAATCAATATTAAAAGCAACCAATATCACCTAGGACGCAAACCAGTGTGAATGAAATGAACCTTGAAGTCTTCAAAGGTTACGTTAAGTCTTATAACAACCTTAGCAGATTAAAAGCTATGGTGTCATTTTTAATCATTTAGTAATGTTTTAAACTAATGGTTGTCCGAGATGACTTTGAACATGAAGAATTTTTAGTCCCGGACTGTTTGATATTCATTCGATTTTTTTTTTGCGGACGTTTTTTCCGTGTCAAACCCAATCCCTATGTAACTCGTGATACTAGTCTATGACGAAGGTTATTTGAATATTATCTGAGATACAAACAATGAAACCATTCTCTATTTCTTTACCGAGCTCAAACATTACCATTTCTCTTATTCTATTTACAAATATGACGCTATCGACATTGCTGATCCTAGCAGTATGCAAGACGCGTGTCACATGAACTTCGTAATAGAGCTCGCTCAACGAAGAGTCTCAGTGGTAGAGCATCGGAGGTTCAATTCCTCATGGGAACTCAGAATTTTTTCTTTGTCCCACGCTAGTGACAAGACGAAACACATCTCTCTCTATTTCTTTACCGAGCTCAAAACTTACCATCTCTCTTATCCTAATAAAATCTGTGTTTTGTAAATTTGCCGGCTAAGCACATTCCATGTTCCAGTCACGGGGTGCATAATCCGACCACTGTAATTCGTAATGTTCCGACGGCAGCGCTACAAAAACATTCACATTACTTACTTAAACCTTGTTGATTAAACCGTTCACAAGAATTGATTCAAACTAGGGGACGCTTCCTTTTCATAACGGTGCTGACTCATTTTACCTCGTTTAAGCCAATTTGGATCCAGCTGACGTAGTAAATGTGCAAAATTAACCGGACTGTCGCGCTAAATTAGAACTGCAGAGAAAGCGCATCCAAAGAATGATTCCATAAGCAACTGATGATCAATTACTTTTTTAATTTCTCTTATTTCACCTTTGTCACCTAGTCAGTAAATTGAAACAACCACCCAAAGGAAAAAAAATGTAAACAATGAAAACACTCCATCAAAGTTTTCCTCTTACTGAACTCTCGCATTTCGATGGCATTATGATGGAGGAACGTGTTCAAGATTATGAGCGTTCATTGTTATGTAATCTTCCTGGAACTAACAAAGTTTACACTACGCGTTAACCAAAACAGAGAGAGGAATTTGCCGCAAATTTTAAGGCAATATCACTCTGTAAAATTTTATTTTCTAGCTTAGCACAACAACGGTTTTTAATGAAGCTGCTCCAGAAATTTAAGCAGTAGGCCGAAAATATCCAATTTGCAGTAGTGTCACGCGATAAACGATTCAGAAAGGCCCTTCTAGCTCACAGCTCTTTTTATGATTCATTTTTGTTCGAGCGTGTGATATGCGTGGTTTAAATGACCTAATTTGCGATAAATGACCCACTAATGGATATACTGATTCAACAATGGCTATATTGCTACAGTTTCACTAAACATTTGTAGACAAGTGCTTGGTCCAACATAACTTAATGTTTCAGGTCGTTTCAGTAAAAACCCAGATGAGCAAGCCAAGTAGATCGGTGTCATCTTCTGTTTCAAAGCTTTCAGTTAAAAAATCTCCTAACGTCAAAATACTTTAATGAAAAGCAACTGTAATTGAAAATCTTAGTTACATTTCTTGTTCTATTATCATTATTATTATTATTATTATTATTATTAGTGTTATTATTATCATTATTATTTTTAAAAAGTAGGAACCTGACAATATCCAGCCTTCATAATTTGTGTCGCATTAGCTTAGATTCTTACTAAGCAAAGGTCCTTTTCAATGTATGTTAACTCATTTAAAAGAAATCTTTATCTCTATTTGCTCACGTGCATATTGTTACAGCGATATCAGTCTCTCTCAAGCCTTGCGGGTAGATAAGTCGCGTCAGGCAATTTATAATTTATGTGCGTACTTCAAGAGCGATATCGACCCTCTTCATTCTGCGGTGGAAGATAAATCATAATTTTGAGTATTGTTTGTTTGATCATTAACCCCGTTAATGAATCACGTACTTGAATTTATTTGAAAAATAATTGACGCAAAGCGCTTAACAATAGATGTCACGGTAATGATATTGGGTAGTGTCTACAATGGCAAGAGTTTGTACTGAAAATCGAGATAATTACATTTCATGACGCAATTGTTTAAAAAACCTGCGCATTTAAACATACTGATGGCTCGATGGCCCGGTCTGATAAACTTCGCCGACAAACAAAACAACCCTCTTCTCTCCGAATTTGAAATCTTACCAAGACGAGGCCGAATGGAAAACTGTCTTCTTTCTGATCTGTCTCAGTTGAGGGTATTTGAATTCTCGCAGACCATCACTTCAAGTGCATCGCTTGAACTCGTCCAAAATCTATCGGGAGTTGCATAACAAGATATCCTAGTCACAGTTGATTAATTAAAGTTGTTTGGATCTCTTACATGAGCCTTCTTTAATCTTGTATGAGCAGTGTCAAAACTGAGTGTGTCACTGCAGCAGTTGGTCTTCTTGTGGCAATAATTACATATATTTCAGTTCTTTTTTGGCGTCAATCAGTATGCGCCTGTTTTCAGTGAACTATTGAAAAAATGATTCTCAGACAAAGAGATAGTAGAATTTTTCGAGTTCAAGTCTTCCTGTCCGTTTATTGCTGCGTGGGTTTCTTTCCAAATTTTATTTTAGAAGCGTCGATAGGGAATGTATATTGCATAAAATTCTTCAAGGACTTCCCTAAATCTGCACAAAGCCTTGTAGTACGTATTTCCGAAGACATTGCTTTGTTGGTTTTTTTCTTTTTTAATCTGTCCTCTTTTTGTATTGATATTACTCTCTGTCATATTTAGTAATACTTAATATACCACGACGTCAAAACATAAATCAAGTGACGTCATGGACGCCCACATACTTCCAGTGACAGGTGGGTTTTTATGCCGTAAACGGTTCCCTTAATCTGAAGTTTCGGGAACTTTGAAAAGTTTTTGATAATAAGTTTTATAGAAAGAATTCTGCGACGTCATCATGAAAGGTCGAGTTCCTCGCTGAATCTTTGTTTATGCCTAAGATATGAAATTAATGCTAGACGGACCCAATCGAAACAGCACTCTAAGAGCAAAGTTTCAGTGCCACTATTAAATATTTAAGCTTCCTTCTTTTAGCTTATTTGTTTGTTTTAAATTTTTCTTGTTCTATTCTTTCTTTCTCTGAAAGTGACAGTACCATATCCAAAATGAGAGATTTTGTGCCCGTTCTTCTCACTTTGAGATATGTTCACGCCTTACCTTCGAACAAAACTGTTAAAACCAGACTAGTCGATCAATAACCCGATTGCTAATCTAGTCATGTAGTGGTGCAGTGGTTTATTACACAGACCAATATTTTGTACGTCAGCTAATACGGTATATCAATTTTCTCCATCGAATTTCGGTCAGCTTCATACACTGAAATAGTTCACGTGAAGGCAATCACTGTCGCCGGCTTCGTCCTCTCTTCAGCTGGCACTACTCGTTCACGAAAAGCCTGATGATACATTGGCAGTCAGTTAAAACCAAACGGCGAAATTAAGACATAATTTAAACGGGGGGTGGGGGGGAGGTGGGGGCTTCTTTTTATAAAGGTCATTGGAGTAAATATAGATCTAACTGACGCAAATACTGCTATTCATTCTGTTGTATAGCGGATATCTCTTGCAACATTGAACTTCGTAATATGTAGTTGAAAACCTAATCACTTGACGACCATTACTTTTTAACTTTCTGACGTTACAACCATGTCATAATATATCTGCCACCTTCGCTACACATACTAAACATCCACACAATTACACTGCCTTTAAAATATTTTTTAGAGAAGATTAATGGGTATTCAAACCGATATATCTTGTTACATTAGATTCATCAGAAAGTGCTGCACATAAATATTTGGTTTGTCAAGCCAAAAGTAAGGAATGTTTCCACAGATCAAAACCTAACCAGTATTTCAAAGGGCGGATAACGCTATCCAGCGGATAAGTTTCAACAAAACGTATTGCGCTATCCAACGGATAGAGATTTATCGAGTGGATAGCGTTACCCACCCTCTGGAACAACCAAGTTTTTTTTTTTTGCTTAGGGCTAGCTTAGGGTTAGCACCAAAAGCTGAACGCTTATATCCCCATAGAATAGAGTCAAGTTTTCAAGATCATGAGCATTCCTGTTGTTGTGTAAACCTTGTGGAAACACGCACACTTTACACTTTACACTTCACACTCCACACTTAGACTAAGTAAAAAGTAAATAAGAGAGAAGTGCCCATTCATTGCGGGACTGAAATTCTGAGGTTTCTGCAATTTTATTTCAGTTCGGTACTTCAAGCCTTTATCATCAAGGTAAAAAAAAAAAACATGAATTGGTGTTATCTGAATCAATGGAGAAATAATTAGAAATATAATGTTTATAATTATCCATTTGAAAATCGGTGTTCATGCTTATTAAATATGTTACAGATATTCCTTCAGACCAGAGATATTTAAAACGGAGACAGAGGTTGATAAAATGAGAATTTACAGATAGCATGAGCGAAAAGTATCATTTAATTTTGACTAGTAAACGGAAGAATAAATCATCGGTGGACCATACCAAAATGATTTCCTTCTCCTGGTCACGTTTGATTTAGCAATAATGAGTTTGCAATATTTGAGTGAATGGCAAAATCCATGCAAAAATCGTTATTGAAGGAATAAGTCAATTTACCATGAATTTCTCGAGAGATTCGTCTTCTTTAGTTTACGGGAATTGAAGAACCCAACGCTCAGAACCATTCATTATTTTCTTATGTTGGATATTTCGTGTAGGTAAATACCTGGCGATTTGTTTGTGTTACAAGAAGATTCCGTTTTCACCTAGTCACGCAAACTCATTCGTGTAACTGGGAGAGCTGTTTACGACAACTGAGTGCTCAAAAGCAAAGACTTAAATATGGGCAAACGAACGAAGATTAAAAAAAAAGGTATAAGAAATAATTTCACGAAAGAAACCATAAGAAAACCTTCTTCAGCCTTACAACACCTCAGTCAAGATTCATTTTTGTTCTGGCGTCACATGCGTGAGTTAAGCGGTCTATTCATGACTAACGACCTTCCGATTCTTTAAAGGTTATATTGCCACTGTTTTTCTGGTCGTTTGAAGACAAAAGATGATATTGTGCGACAGTCACATATTAACTTAAAGTTTCAGTGCTTCAGAGAAAAGCCTTCTGATCAGCCGAATTTGTGTCACCTTCTAACAGCGACTAAACCTTTACTGTCCAAGTACTTACATGAAAAACAAATAGATGAAATTCGTAGTTATCTTTTTCTTGTTTTCTGACGAAAAGCACGTCACCGAAGATTTGAGAAAGTAGGAAACGGCTTGAGGTTCACAATATCACCTCATCTGTGTCATATCAGCTAACGTTTGTATGATTTGTTTGTATTTATTGACTCAGAGTATTCTAAACAGAGTATTTATTTCAAACTTGAGGACACACTTCTTTTGCTAGAAGATTAACATCGTCTTAAGTAGCAAGGGAAAGTCGAAACAGTGTCATTTTTGTTTTTAAATTCAAGGTAAAAAAAACTTAGACATTTAAAAAGACATAAATATCCTTCTGACGCACATGTGTATTGCAAGACCGATAATGATCCATCTTCAATCCGCCCGTGAATATACATAATGACGTAGTGTATTGTTTGTTTGTTTATTGTTATCGATAACGAAGTACGCTCTTAAAATTACTTGAAAAGCAATTGAGCTACGTTGTAGTATAACGCAAAGCGCTTAAAAACCAAAACTATTGGGTAGTTCCTACAATGGCGGGACTTAACTCACAATACCAAATCACAATAGTTCTTTTAATGACGTAATTGTTGTACATTTTTGCGCAATGAAACACACTGATGCCTCGATGGTCGGGTCTGAAAAAGACTTGAACAAAAGAAAAAAACTGGTTGAGAAGTAAAGCTTAGTTTGCAAGATGAAGAACAGAAAACAGTGCATTCCGTTTAGGCTTTTACAGTTTTTTGATCATGATTTGATTAAGTTATTTTATTGGACAACAAAGGTGTTGGTGCCTACATTAGGTAGTAAACGGGAAAAAAAAACCTCACTTTTATTTTGAATGAACAAATGCAACATTACTGTTCCCGATAGTTTTAGGTGCGCTCAACAATGAAATCATACAGACTATGTAGCAAATTCCTTTGGATGTTAGACTCATTTTGAAAGATCCTTGAAAGACCATTTTTCTGTCGCGTGACTGGATATAGACGAAAAGTAATTTATACCTTTATGAACGACACCGCAGAATTATACATATTCACCCTTGAATAGCGCTTATAACATAATCCCTTAAACACACGGAAAATTTTTTATTTTTGGAGACGGTGTAACAGTCGTGCTTTCACTTGAAAAAGAACAGAGACTAACTAAAAGAGCACAGAGAAATTAAGAGTACAACTTGTTTCCCTAAGAAGCATTTCCTTGGCATCGGTCATTTAATGCACCTTGTACACTAGATTTCAATATCATAACAACCCGAAGCTGAAACATCAATATCACGGCTGTATGGTGTCTGAATTCCACTTGTGAAATGAACTCTCAAAGAAAACTTACACGAAAGCTCGTTTAAACTGGGGTTGGGGAAGTTCATGGAATTTT